>NW_026712293.1:6328048-6608850 GCF_030504385.1 Musca domestica | reverse complement strand
GCACCCACTGTAAATATTAAGGGTCCTATATCCATCCCTATAAGGAGATCGACTGGTTGACTTATGTGAAATGTAGGGTCTGCTAAGTTAAGGCCCCTAATATTTGTAAGTTTAGTCTTTTCAATATTTTGTGGAGGTAAATTGGACGGAAGGGACTTTAAAACTGGCGCCCATACGTCTAGCTCAAACTGTGGGTCTAAACGAGAACGAAGAGTGAAAAGGCAAGATTTTGTAGAAGTTTCCGAGACAATTTGACTAAGTCCCGTAACATGAACAAGATTTTTCTTAGTTGGAAAATTCAACTTGTTTTTAAGTTTTTCTGAGATAAAGGTGGATTGAGATCCAGGGTCAATAATTGCTCTGGCATCATATGATTGTCCTCTAATTTGGATTTGTACAATTGCAGTGAAAAGCAAAGTTGCTCTAGGATTATGTTCGAAAATTCTATGTTCTTGAAGGGTCAGAGCTGTAGTATTTGCTGGTTCTGTGGACTGTACTGTTGTGTTAAGAGCTGAAGCACTAGTACTAGGACGTACTTCATCTCTAGCTATGTTGTTACTTTTGCTTATTTCAAGGTTCTATGTTCCCTTGTGTAGCATGGAATGGTGTCTCATATTGCAAGACCGACAACCAAACCGACTTTTACATTCCTTAACGCCATGATTTTAGGAAAGACAACTATAACAAAGGTGTGAAACTTTTACAAAATGAATTCTGTCATTCACTGACTTTTCTATGAATCGAGGACAATCCTTTATAAAATGATTTGATTTACAAAGATGACAATTCTGTGTGATTTGAGTTCTTGGCGGTTGATTCGAAGTTTGTTTACTGGGTTTACCCCCTTATGACTGAGAATTGGACCATGTGTTGGTCTGAAAACTACTTGCAAATTTCAGTTTTTTACTAAATTCTGGTTTTTGTTGAGCATATTTTATGCTAGTGGGTCTAATATTCCCCACAGATTCTAGAGTTGTAAATTTGTGGGTCAGATAATTATTTAGTTGCTCCCAAGTAGGAAGTGTTTTGATATTTTCTAATGAATTTTCAAACTCTTCTAAGAAATATCGACGCAATTTAGAGGAGCAAAGATAAATAAGGATTGGATCCCAGCCTTTTACACCTACTTCTAGAGTCTCTAAAGTCTGAATGCAACTATTCATGGTGCGTTGAAGTTTTTGAATTGTGCTACTTGAATCATATGTGACGTGGGGTGGGTTAAAGAGGATTTTTATCCGCTCGTTTACCTGCATTCTTTTGTTTTCATAACGCTCGGTAAGATTTTTCCACGCCAAATCGAACCCATCATTCGTAAGTGGGACATGACTGATTACATCTCGCGCTTCTCCTGCCGTCTTTTGTGTCAAATGAAAGAGTTTTTCAACATTGCTTAGTTTCGCGTTATATATATATATATCGCTGAAAAAAGATCTCGGATCGTCGGCCACTCGCTGTATCCTCCCTTAAAAATATCTGTGTCACACGGTGGCAATCGAGAAATCGGAGTGAATTCAGCATCATTGCTCACCTTGGGCGTAAGTGTGCTTTCTCTTTTCATTTTCTCTTCTGATTCTCTCTGCTTAGCTGTCTGGATTTGGCCGTTAATTTCCCCTAAGGCATTTTTATATGAATTAATGGCCTCCATATATTGACTCCTTAATTTATTTTTATCAACTGGTTTCTCTCTTTCTTGAGGAGCATAATCCCGGCGTTCCACATACGCTCTTTTGACTTGATCATAAATCGAATCTAACTGAACTCTCGATGCCTCTAATCTATAAGTGTCGTCTTCTGAGTTTGCTATGCTTAAGATCGATGCATAATCTTGCAGATCATTAACGCAATTAGTGAATTTTTCCCGATTTACTTTGTCCATAATTGTAGTGAATTGGGTCTGACTTTAGAAAAATTGTTGTTTTGACAATAAGTTGACAAAGTCGCCCAATAATGAGGACCAATCGCTTTGTTCTTGGGTTAAAAAACAGTATCGACAAATTTTGACGTAGCAAAACTTCGTTGTTTATTCCCAATAAATTTAACGACAAGAGGGTTATTTGTAGAGTAAATCGAATCAAAGAATCAGATTTTCTTGTAGGGTTTCAAAATATTGGTTGGCAAATATTTTGTTAAAAGAGCGCCATAAATAGTTAAAGGGTGCAAAAAAATAACCTTTGGCCAAAATTCGAAAAAAAAATCCAAGAAAAAAATTGAAGAAAATATGTGTGTTGGGTTGTCCAGGCAAGAAAGAAAAACAACGACTTGTATATTAAACAAAAGTACGTTAAAATCTCTTTTGTGTTACTCTTTAACGCTGACAAAATTTCAAAAAATATATGGGGTTTAATTTCAAGTCAAAAGTTTGAGTAAAAAATCAGCCAATACATCGTGATATCCCAGCAAACCGTTTCTGCATTAAATCATTCTGGGTCAAAAATTTCCAAATTTTTCAACACAAATAGCTTTCAAGGGTCGTAAAGAGCAAAAAAATACTTAAGAATATGATTGCATTCAAATCATCAGGTTCTTTTGAAAATAAAAATGTTTTTCAATATTTTTTATGGTGCGATAAGATTGGTTAAGAGGTTAAGGTGAGGTTATCTAACCTTCAATTTTTAACGCATATCCACCTAACGCTTCTATTTGCAAAATATTTTTAGTGCTGAGTTTTTATTTCCAGTCCCAAATGCTATGTATTTGGAAACCAATATGGCGTTATGTATAAATTATGTGTCTTATAATTTTCACAAGATAATAAAATGTGTTGAGGTAGAATTTTTAGGTTAACTAACCTTAAACCTTTTGGCGTCTGTCAACCAAACACAGTTTGTACAAACAACAGCAAACAATTTTGTTAATGGTTGGAGTCAACCGTAGAGAAAAATATCCAAAGATTTCAAAATGGTATTTCAGCCAACTAAAGACGCCGAAAATTATCTTTCGTAAATCAAAATCTTCTTCAATATTACAAAAATGTTTTTTAGAATTTGCAAAATTTTAAATGTATATATATATATTTTGTATATATTGGCTGGTGTCAAAACGAAATTTTATTTCTTTTGAATATTTTGTTATTTAAAAAATTTGAACCTCTTTAGGATTGAGATTATTTTCCATTCTCGAAGTTTTTTTTTTCTTTTTTTTATATAAATTTCCCAAATTAATATGGCGATAAAAGTATGTGTTTCGATGTGTGAGTCGATTTTTCCAAATAATTCCAAAAAATTCCCAACTATTTTCCAATTGTTTTCCAGAAATTCCAAAAAATTTTTCCAAAAAAATTATGGCGGACAAAGTTGTATATATTTTGTTAATAGAGTCTTTCCCATTAATTTATGTTCTTTTCCATTTGTATGAAGGCAAGGAGATAGGCAAAGGGTCCCCAAATTAGATTTACAAAAGGTGTCAATGTGTCAAATGATTTGGGAACCAAAGAAAGCACGAGGGTCTTTGTATTTGTTTTCGAATAATTTCCTCCAATGCTTTCTGGTTGTGTAGAAAAAACTGTATTTGTACTCCCTTTGATCTTCTTGGTAAAGGGTGTGTGTGTCAAAAAAGTGTTGGGTTTCTCAGCTTACGTCTGTCCGTCCGCTTTCTCCTATCCCAGTTTTCACCTTTCTTGTTATTGTTGTTGTTTATTTTTTCCGTACCGTGTACTGCGTTTGATATTTTTGTTATATGAAGTGTCTATATTTTGGTGTTAATTGTCACTAGTCTCTTTTTTCAATTCTTGAAATTTTCACTGTTCTTCGTTCTTTTTTGTTGCAAGAATTTTTCTAAATTCGTTAAACTTCACTCTCACAATTTGTTAATGTTAAGTTTTTCCTTAACCACACTTATTCGGCTCGACTAGGACCAAAATGTTTATACCTTATTTTTTTAAAACAATTTATTTAGTTTTTTATTTCACTTTATTTCACTTAATTTTGGGGTTTTTAATATGGTAAGTAAAGGTTACAATTTCAAGGGCAGGTATAGTATTTCACAGGTAAGTATTTTTTCCAATATTTTTTCTACGGTAAGAATATTTTTTCACTTTAGTTAATTACAGTTTTCAAAGGTAAGTACAGTTTTCAAAGGTAAGTATAGTTTTCAAAGATAAAAATAGTTTTATTCCCAATAAATTTAACGACAAGAGGGTTATTTGTAGAGTAAATCGAATCAAAGAATCAGATTTTCTTGTAGGGTTTCAAAATATTGGTTGGCAAATATTTTGTTAAAAGAGCGCCATAAATAGTTAAAGGGTGCAAAAAAATAACCTTTGGCCAAAATTCGAAAAAAAAAATCCAAGAAAAAAATTGAAGAAAATATGTGTGTTGGGTTGTCCAGGCAAGAAAGAAAAACAACGACTTGTATATTAAACAAAAGTACGTTAAAATCTCTTTTGTGTTACTCTTTAACGCTGACAAAATTTCAAAAAATATATGGGGTTTAATTTCAAGTCAAAAGTTTGAGTAAAAAATCAGCCAATACATCGTGATATCCCAGCAAACCGTTTCTGCATTAAATCATTCTGGGTCAAAAATTTCCAAATTTTTCAACACAAATAGCTTTCAAGGGTCGTAAAGAGCAAAAAAATACTTAAGAATATGATTGCATTCAAATCATCAGGTTCTTTTGAAAATAAAAATGTTTTTCAATATTTTTTATGGTGCGATAAGATTGGTTAAGAGGTTAAGGTGAGGTTATCTAACCTTCAATTTTTAACGCATATCCACCTAACGCTTCTATTTGCAAAATATTTTTAGTGCTGAGTTTTTATTTCCAGTCCCAAATGCTATGTATTTGGAAACCAATATGGCGTTATGTATAAATTATGTGTCTTATAATTTTCACAAGATAATAAAATGTGTTGAGGTAGAATTTTTAGGTTAACTAACCTTAAACCTTTTGGCGTCTGTCAACCAAACACAGTTTGTACAAACAACAGCAAACAATTTTGTTAATGGTTTGGAGTCAACCGTAGAGAAAAATATCCAAAGATTTCAAAATGGTATTTCAGCCAACTAAAGACGCCGAAAATTATCTTTCGTAAATCAAAATCTTCTTCAATATTACAAAAATGTTTTTTAGAATTTGCAAAATTTTAAATGTATATATATATATTTTGTATATATTGGCTGGTGTCAAAACGAAATTTTATTTCTTTTGAATATTTTGTTATTTAAAAAATTTGAACCTCTTTAGGATTGAGATTATTTTCCATTCTCGAAGTTTTTTTTTTCTTTTTTTTATATAAATTTCCCAAATTAATATGGCGATAAAAGTATGTGTTTCGATGTGTGAGTCGATTTTTCCAAATAATTCCAAAAAATTCCCAACTATTTTCCAATTGTTTTCCAGAAATTCCAAAAAATTTTTCCAAAAAAATTATGGCGGACAAAGTTGTATATATTTTGTTAATAGAGTCTTTCCCATTAATTTATGTTCTTTTCCATTTGTATGAAGGCAAGGAGATAGGCAAAGGGTCCCCAAATTAGATTTACAAAAGGTGTCAATGTGTCAAATGATTTGGGAACCAAAGAAAGCACGAGGGTCTTTGTATTTGTTTTCGAATAATTTCCTCCAATGCTTTCTGGTTGTGTAGAAAAAACTGTATTTGTACTCCCTTTGATCTTCTTGGTAAAGGGTGTGTGTGTCAAAAAAGTGTTGGGTTTCTCAGCTTACGTCTGTCCGTCCGCTTTCTCCTATCCCAGTTTTCACCTTTCTTGTTATTGTTGTTGTTTATTTTTTCCGTACCGTGTACTGCGTTTGATATTTTTGTTATATGAAGTGTCTATATTTTGGTGTTAATTGTCACTAGTCTCTTTTTTCAATTCTTGAAATTTTCACTGTTCTTCGTTCTTTTTTGTTGCAAGAATTTTTCTAAATTCGTTAAACTTCACTCTCACAATTTGTTAATGTTAAGTTTTTCCTTAACCACACTTATTCGGCTCGACTAGGACCAAAATGTTTATACCTTATTTTTTTAAAACAATTTATTTAGTTTTTTATTTCACTTTATTTCACTTAATTTTGGGGTTTTTAATATGGTAAGTAAAGGTTACAATTTCAAGGGCAGGTATAGTATTTCACAGGTAAGTATTTTTTCCAATATTTTTTCTACGGTAAGAATATTTTTTCACTTTAGTTAATTACAGTTTTCAAAGGTAAGTACAGTTTTCAAAGGTAAGTATAGTTTTCAAAGATAAAAATAGTTTTATTCCCAATAAATTTAACGACAAGAGGGTTATTTGTAGAGTAAATCGAATCAAAGAATCAGATTTTCTTGTAGGGTTTCAAAATATTGGTTGGCAAATATTTTGTTAAAAGAGCGCCATAAATAGTTAAAGGGTGCAAAAAAATAACCTTTGGCCAAAATTCGAAAAAAAAAATCCAAGAAAAAAATTGAAGAAAATATGTGTGTTGGGTTGTCCAGGCAAGAAAGAAAAACAACGACTTGTATATAAAACAAAAGTACGTTAAAATCTCTTTTGTGTTACTCTTTAACGCTGACAAAATTTCAAAAAATATATGGGGTTTAATTTCAAGTCAAAAGTTTGAGTAAAAAATCAGCCAATACATCGTGATATCCCAGCAAACCGTTTCTGCATTAAATCATTCTGGGTCAAAAATTTCCAAATTTTTCAACACAAATAGCTTTCAAGGGTCGTAAAGAGCAAAAAATACTTAAGAATATGATTGCATTCAAATCATCAGGTTCTTTTGAAAATAAAAATGTTTTACAATATTTTTTATGGTGCGATAAGATTGGTTAAGAGGTTAAGGTGAGGTTATCTAACCTTCAATTTTTAACGCTTATCCACCTAACGCTTCTATTTGCAAAATTTTTTTAGTGCTGAGTTTTTATTTCCAGTCCCAAATGCTATGTATTTGGAAACCAATATGGCGTTATGTATAAATTATGTGTCTTATAATTTTCACAAGATAATAAAATGTGTTGAGGTAGAATTTTTAGGTTAACTAACCTTAAACCTTTTGGCGTCTGTCAACCAAACACAGTTTGTACAAACAACAGCAAACAATTTTGTTAATGGTTTGGAGTCAACCGTAGAGAAAAATATCCAAAGATTTCAAAATGGTATTTCAGCCAACTAAAGACGCCGAAAATTATCTTTCGTAAATCAAATCTTCTTCAATATTACAAAAATGTTTTTTAGAATTTGCAAAATTTTTAATGTATACATATATATATTTTGTATATATTGGCTGGTGTCAAAACGAAATTTTATTTCTTTTGAATATTTTGTTATTTAAAAAATTTGAACCTCTTTAGGATTGAGATTATTTTCCATTCTCGAAGTTTTTTTTTTTGTTTTTTTTTTATATAAATTTCCCAAATTAATATGGCGATAAAAGTATGTGTTTCGATGTGTGAGTCGATTTTTCCAAATAATTCCAAAAAATTCTCTTCAAAAATATTTGTTTTCGAATAATTTCCTCCAATGCTTTCTGGTTGTGTAGAAAAAACTGTATTTGTACTCCCTTTGATCTTCTTGGTAAAGGGTGTGTGTGTCAAAAAAGTGTTGGGTTTCTCAGCTTACGTCTGTCCGTCCGCTTTCTCCTATCCCAGTTTTCACCTTTCTTGTTATTGTTGTTGTTTATTTTTTCCGTACCGTGTACTGCGTTTGATATTTTTGTTATATGAAGTGTCTAAATTTTGGTGTTAATTGTCACTAGTCTCTTTTTTCAATTCTTGAAATTTTCACTGTTCTTCGTTCTTTTTTGTTGCAAGAATTTTTCTAAATTCGTTAAACTTCACTCTCACAATTTGTTAATGTTAAGTTTTTCCTTAACCACACTTATTCGGCTCGACTAGGACCAAAATGTTTATACCTTATTTTTTTAAAACAATTTATTTAGTTTTTTATTTCACTTTATTTCACTTAATTTTGGGGTTTTTAATATGGTAAGTAAAGGTTACAATTTCAAGGGCAGGTATAGTATTTCACAGGTAAGTATTTTTTCCAATATTTTTTCTACGGTAAGAATATTTTTTCACTTTAGTTAATTACAGTTTTCAAAGGTAAGTATAGTTTTCAAAGGTAAGTATAGTTTTCAAAGATAAAAATAGTTTTAAAAATAAGTGTATTATTTTCAGGTTTTAAATAATATCACAATTCACGATAAATTCTTTTGATTTTTTTTTATACCCTCCACCATACTATGGAGGGTATATTAACTTTGTCATTCCGTTTGTAACTCCTCGAAATACTCATGTCAGACCCAACACAGTATATATATTCTTGATCAGCGTAAAATTCTAAGTCGATTTAGCGATGTCCGTCTGTCTGTCTGTCCGTCTGTCCGTCTGTCCGTCTGTCAGTCTGTCTGTCTGTCTGTCTGTCTGTCTGTCTGTCCGTCTGTCCGTCTGTCTGTCTGTTGTAATCACGCTATCTTTCGAATAAATTGAGATAGATGGCTAAAATTTTGCACACATGTTTATTTTTCCAGTAGGCAGGTTAAGTTCGTAAATGGGCCATGTAGGTCCACGTTTTCATATAGCTCCCATATAACGGTACCTCCGGATTTTCGGTATTTTGATGATTTTAGCGACGTTATTCACCGGAATTGATTCAAATTTGGTATTTTAAGTTCCAACTGGATACTACACCCTAAGATAGAAAATTATCTGTGCAAGTCTATGTCTTCGTATAGCCCCCATATAACGGTACCTCCCGATATTCGGTATTTTGATGATTTTAGCGACATTATTCACGGGAATTGTTTCAAATCTGGTATTTGAAGTTCCAAATGGATACTACACCCTAAGACAGAAAATTGTCTTTGCAGGTCCACGTCTTCGTATAGCCCCCATATAACGGTACCTCCCGATATTCGGTATTTTGATGATTTTAGCGACATTATTCACGGGAATTGTTTCAAATCTGGTATTTGAAGTTCCAAATGGATACTACACCCTAAGACAGAAAATTGTCTTTGCAGGTCCACGTCCTCGTATAGCCCCAATATAACAGTACCTCCCTATATTCGGTATTTTGATGATTTTAGCGACATTATTCACTGGAATTGTTTCAAATTTGGTATTTTAAGTTCCAAATGGATACTACACCCTAAGATAGAAAATTATCTGTGCAAGTCTATGTCTTCGTATAGCCCCAATATAACGGTACCTCCGGATTTTCGGTATTTTGATGATTTTAGCGACGTTATTCACCGGAATTGATTCAAATTTGGTATTTTAAGTTCCAAATGGATACTACACCCTAAGATAGAAAATTATCTGTGCAAGTCTATGTCTTCGTATAGCCCCCATATAACGGTACCTCCCGATATTCGGTATTTTGATGATTTTAGCGACATTATTCACGGGAATTGTTTCAAATCTGGTATTTGAAGTTCCAAATGGATACTACACCCTAAGACAGAAAATTGTCTTTGCAGGTCCACGTCTTCGTATAGCCCCAATATAACGGTACCTCCCTATATTCGGTATTTTGATGATTTTAGCGGCGTTATTCACCGGAATTGTTTCAAATCTGGTATTTAAAGTTCCAAATGGATACTACACCCTAAGACAGAAAATTGTCTTTGCAGGTCCACGTCCTCGTATAGCCCCAATATAACAGTACCTCCCTATATTCGGTATTTTGATGATTTTAGCGACATTATTCACTGGAATTGTTTCAAATTTGGTATTTTAAGTTCCAAATGGATTCTACACCCTAAGACTGAAAATTGTCTGTGCAGGTCCACGTCTTCGTATAGCCCCCATATAACGGCACCTCGCTATGTTCGGTATTTTGATGATTTTAGCGACATTATTAACCGGAATTGTTTAAAATTTGATAGTTGAAGTTTGTTATGGGAACTACAGTCTGTGACAGAAAATTGTCGGTGCGGGTCCAGTTTCGAATTTGAATATGGTAATGGCTTATGACAAACAATGCATATGTATGTCCACGTCGTATAGACCCCAACATAACAGCTATATTCGGTATTTTTAAAATTTTAACAGAATTTTTAAGGATTTTATTTTTTGAAAATTTCCAAATTCGTTGTAAATGGTGGAGGGTATTAAAAGTTCGGCCCGGCCGAACTTACTGCTTTTTATTATACCCTCCACCATACTATGGAGGGTATATTAACTTTGTCATTCCGTTTGTAACTCCTCGAAATACTCATGTCAGACCCAACAAAGTATATATATTCTTGATCAGCGTAAAATTCTAAGTCGATTTAGCTATGTCCGTCTGTCTGTCTGTCTGTCTGTCCGTCTGTCTGTCTGTCTGTTGTAATCACGCTATCTTTCGAATAAATTGAGATAGATGGCTAAAATTTTGCACACATGTTTATTTTTCCAGTAGGCAGGTTAAGTTCGTAAATGGGCCATGTAGGTCCACGTTTTCATATAGCTCCCATATAACGGTACCTCCGGATTTTCGGTATTTTGATGATTTTAGCGACGTTATTCACCGGAATTGATTCAAATTTGGTATTTTAAGTTCCAAATGGATACTACACCCTAAGATAGAAAATTATCTGTGCAAGTCTATGTCTTCGTATAGCCCCCATATAACGGTACCTCCCGATATTCGGTATTTTGATGATTTTAGCGACATTATTCACGGGAATTGTTTCAAATCTGGTATTTGAATTTCCAAATGGATACTACACCCTAAGACAGAAAATTGTCTTTGCAGGTCCACGTCTTCGTATAGCCCCAATATAACGGTACCTCCCTATATTCGGTATTTTGATGATTTTAGCGACGTTATTCACCGGAATTGTTTCAAATTTGGTATTTGAAGTTCCAAATGGATACTACGCCCTAAGATAGAAAATTGTCTGTGCAAGTCTATGTCTTCGTATAGCCCCCATATAACGGTACCTCCCGATATTCGGTATTTCGATGATTTTAGCGACATTATTCACGGGAATTGTTTCAAATCTGGTATTTGAAGTTCCAAATGGATACTACACCCTAAGACAGAAAATTGTCTTTGCAGGTCCACGTCTTCGTATAGCCCCAATATAACGGTACCTCCCTATATTCGGTATTTTGATGATTTTAGCGACGTTATTCACCGGAATTGTTTCAAATTTGGTATTTGAAGTTCCAAATGGATACTACACCCTATGTCTTCGTATAGCCCCCATATAACGGTACCTCCCGATATTCGGTATTTCGATGATTTTAGCGATATTATTCACGGGAATTGTTTCAAATCTGGTATTTGAAGTTCCAAATGGATACTACACCCTAAGACAGAAAATTGTCTTTGCAGGTCCACGTCCTCGTATAGCCCCAATATAACAGTACCTCCCTATATTCGGTATTTTGATGATTTTAGCGACATTATTCACTGGAATTGTTTCAAATTTGGTATTTTAAGTTCCAAATGGATACTACACCCTAAGATAGAAAATTATCTGTGCAAGTCTATGTCTTCGTATAGCCCCAATATAACGGTACCTCCGGATTTTCGGTATTTTGATGATTTTAGCGACGTTATTCACCGGAATTGATTCAAATTTGGTATTTTAAGTTCCAAATGGATACTACACCCTAAGATAGAAAATTATCTGTGCAAGTCTATGTCTTCGTATAGCCCCCATATAACGGTACCTCCCGATATTCGGTATTTTGATGATTTTAGCGACATTATTCACGGGAATTGTTTCAAATCTGGTATTTGAAGTTCCAAATGGATACTACACCCTAAGACAGAAAATTGTCTTTGCAGGTCCACGTCTTCGTATAGCCCCAATATAACGGTACCTCCCTATATTCGGTATTTTGATGATTTTAGCGGCGTTATTCACCGGAATTGTTTCAAATCTGGTATTTAAAGTTCCAAATGGATACTACACCCTAAGACAGAAAATTGTCTTTGCAGGTCCACGTCCTCGTATAGCCCCAATATAACAGTACCTCCCTATATTCGGTATTTTGATGATTTTAGCGACATTATTCACTGGAATTGTTTCAAATTTGGTATTTTAAGTTCCAAATGGATTCTACACCCTAAGACTGAAAATTGTCTGTGCAGGTCCACGTCTTCGTATAGCCCCCATATAACGGCACCTCGCTATGTTCGGTATTTTGATGATTTTAGCGACATTATTAACCGGAATTGTTTAAAATTTGATAGTTGAAGTTTGTTATGGGAACTACAGTCTGTGACAGAAAATTGTCGGTGCGGGTCCAGTTTCGAATTTGAATATGGTAATGGCTTATGACAAACAATGCATATGTATGTCCACGTCGTATAGACCCCAACATAACAGCTATATTCGGTATTTTTAAAATTTTAACAGAATTTTTTAAGGATTTTATTTTTTGAAAATTTCCAAATTCGTTGTAAATGGTGGAGGGTATTAAAAGTTCGGCCCGGCCGAACTTACTGCTTTTTATTATACCCTCCACCATACTATGGAGGGTATATTAACTTTGTCATTCCGTTTGTAACTCCTCGAAATACTCATGTCAGACCCAACAAAGTATATATATTCTTGATCAGCGTAAAATTCTAAGTCGATTTAGCTATGTCCGTCTGTCTGTCTGTCTGTCTGTCCGTCTGTCTGTCTGTCTGTTGTAATCACGCTATCTTTCGAATAAATTGAGATAGATGGCTAAAATTTTGCACACATGTTTATTTTTCCAGTAGGCAGGTTAAGTTCGTAAATGGGCCATGTAGGTCCACGTTTTCATATAGCTCCCATATAACGGTACCTCCGGATTTTCGGTATTTTGATGATTTTAGCGACGTTATTCACCGGAATTGATTCAAATTTGGTATTTTAAGTTCCAAATGGATACTACACCCTAAGATAGAAAATTATCTGTGCAAGTCTATGTCTTCGTATAGCCCCCATATAACGGTACCTCCCGATATTCGGTATTTTGATGATTTTAGCGACATTATTCACGGGAATTGTTTCAAATCTGGTATTTGAATTTCCAAATGGATACTACACCCTAAGACAGAAAATTGTCTTTGCAGGTCCACGTCTTCGTATAGCCCCAATATAACGGTACCTCCCTATATTCGGTATTTTGATGATTTTAGCGACGTTATTCACCGGAATTGTTTCAAATTTGGTATTTGAAGTTCCAAATGGATACTACGCCCTAAGATAGAAAATTGTCTGTGCAAGTCTATGTCTTCGTATAGCCCCCATATAACGGTACCTCCCGATATTCGGTATTTCGATGATTTTAGCGACATTATTCACGGGAATTGTTTCAAATCTGGTATTTGAAGTTCCAAATGGATACTACACCCTAAGACAGAAAATTGTCTTTGCAGGTCCACGTCCTCGTATAGCCCCAATATAACAGTACTTCCCTATATTCGGTATTTTGATGATTTTAGCGACATTATTCACTGGAATTGTTTCAAATTTGGTATTTTAAGTTCCAAATGGATTCTACACCCTAAGACTGAAAATTGTCTGTGCAGGTCCACGTCTTCGTATAGCCCCCATATAACGGCACCTCGCTATGTTCGGTATTTTGATGATTTTAGCGACATTATTAACCGGAATTGTTTAAAATTTGATAATTGAAGTTCGTTATGGGAACTACAGTCTGTGACAGAAAATTGTCGGTGCGGGTCCAGTTTCGAATTTGAATATGGTAATGGCTTATGACAAACAATGCATATGTATGTCCACGTCGTATAGACCCCAACATAACGGCTATATTCGGTATTTTTAAAATTTTAACAGAATTTTTTAAGGATTTTATTTTTTGAAAATTTCCAAATTCGTTGTAAATGGTGGAGGGTATTAAAAGTTCGGCCCGGCCGAACTTACTGCTTTTTAACTTGTTGTGCTTTAAAATTTAACTTTCACTTCACTTTATCACGGCGGCGGGGTCAAGTATCGTGTTGATCGATTTTACGCAAAACTTCGAATGAATATCTCGTTCTCATCAAAGCCGTCACCAACTGCATTTTTGCTTTGACTTTTCCAATGCTGACTGGAAAAGAGAACGAAGACTTGTAAATACATAATAGTTTGGTACCGCTTGCGTATGCATGTATGTGTGCATATTAAATGCGTACCGCTACGGTACAGTGGTGCGCCAAATAAATAGCACGCACATTGTTGGGCAAAAAAATAGCAACATCTAAAATATGTTGGGTACATTCATGTACAGTATCTTTGTTAATTCATTTACAAACCAAAGAGGTCTTAGATATATATGTTAAACTCAAGAATAATAAATTCATATTTTGACTTGTTTTGCAAAATTAAGTTTGTAAATATTATTTAATCATTGTTACAAAAGTTCATTTTTTCCTTACATATCATATTTTGTAAACAATTCTACTTAGTTGTCATTCATTTTTCAGTCCATTTTGATTTGTTTTTAACAGGAATATATTGAAAATATTTTCAACATACAAGTTCTTATAAAATACTATAACTTTCTTAAGTTATATAGTGTATAAATGTTAGGAAACTGTATGAGGTCACCATCAAAATAAACAAAAATTTCATGTGTATCGTCCAGACTTCCGATTCCCAATATAAAAGGCTGAATATGTTCTTTCATCTTTAACAAAAAATCCATATGGTCGTGTAATTCTTGCAAAATCGTTCCCAAAAACAAAAACGTCTTCTGGGAGTCCTTTATTGTAAAGCGAGATTTTTCCTTATTTCCGAGTTTTGTTTTTCGAACTTGCCGCCCAGTCGGGAAAAGAACATAATGTAAAATCCATAGGGTTTTCACTACAAATGTGCCCCGATCTGCAAAATAATAACGTTAAATTAGGTTTGATCGATTTGTTGAAGACTTGAAGACTCTTACCGTTTTCCAAATCTTCGTCCTGCAGACTTTCTAAAATTGTTGACTCACCATGACATTTAAGTTGCTTAAATTTTTTTAGAAAGTTAACCAACTTTCGGATTTTTTGGTCCCAGTTGAGCATTTTGTTGTGCGATTTAATTCAATATCAATCTGAATTAAAAACAGTTTTTGTAGAATTACGCCAAAGTTGTCAAATGTTTACTATTTGATATATTTACTCACCAACTTATTTGACGTCGTAGGTGATTCGTTTTCCAACATAAAAAGCTCTTTGCTTTGTTTTTCAGTCGGAAATAAAGACAATATTTGCGTTTCGAGTTTGTAGCTTGTTGGAGAGTCATCGGTGTGTCTTTTCTTGCAAAATGCTGGGCAGCAATGTTTATAATTAAAACTTTGTAAAACTGTAGCACACGTTCCCCATTTTTATTACTTTGCAATAGCTCCAACATATTGACGTTATCGACTTCTGTATCAGATGAGTTACACGAATCGGCTTTTTTGGAAAAAACTAGAGAACTTGAACATTCTGCCCAAAATGGATGGTTAATCATATCTCCACTTTGTGAAATAATGAATGAACTGGGCCTTGTCTCCAATTCTGTGTCAGCTCTTTTACTTGTTTCTCAGTTAGTATTTTCAAAATATCAATAGAAATATGTTCACCTATAAGCAGTAAACGTTATTATACCACAAAAGACAAAGGAAAAGTAAAAAGAATAAGGGACTTATTAAATATTTTTTCAAAATATATTATAGGGTAAGCATATAAGTTTAATCTTACGTATGAGTATGTCCAATTTGTCTTCTACACCCCATGATATTAGTAAGTTTTTTAAGGCATCTTCTTCGCCACAGCTCAAAGCCTCCGAGTTTGTTTCAGACATTTTAAATATAAAAAAAAATTATTTAGCATGGAAAAAGGTATTTTTAAATTGTTTCTTTGAAACGAAGCATATTAGCGGTATTAATCAATGTGGCCGGTGGTCCAATTAATTCGTCAAGTTTCAAAACGGTATATTCTCCTTTATCATTTGGAATAATTTCAAATGCAGTGTAGTGTTTCAAATACGTACTGTTTAGAACTTGTTGACAAACCAAATAAACTGTGAGTTGTGAAACAACGATATTAACAATATTGTATACATCATCTTTTTTTGTTGCTACAAAATACGAACTTTTGTATGTGATATTTTTATAAACAACTTTTTCAAAAGTCTTTATAGTATTCTTTGCAACTTTTAATTTGAGGCTTATAACGTCCAGCAAATAAGGCTTGAGGCTTATAACGTCCAGCAAATAATCTTGACACTCGCTGGTATTGGAGCAAATAATGTCGGGAATCTCAGTTTTTTCTAACAAAAAATCTGCAAACACAAATTGATATTTTTTTGCCATGGAAGCAGAAATATTTTTTCTAGACGTGATTGCGTGAGCATACAATTTAAAGCTCCTATGTTTTGCCTCATACGGAAAGCCTTTATAAGGCCGCAAGCCTTTATAACTTCAGGATAATGCGTCAGTATATGAAACTTAGGTTTAAGTTTATCATTAAATAACTTGAGATACATTTTATTGTGTCTTTTTATATTACTTTCCAAAGAATTTATCATGAAGTCGTCCACCCGACAAGTCAATATAGTACATACTATTACAATTAATGTTAGTACGAGCTGCCAAACTTCATCGTCACGTGGCACGAAATCGCCTACCATAATGGGAAAATATGTAACAAAAGTTAGCATTTCACGAGCAGACATTTTTAAATGCGCCTAACCTTTTTTTTTTGCCACAGTGGTCGATAAATAATATTTTGAAATTCATTGGAGTTCTCAAGTTCATGACAAATCGACCGCATTTGGTAAAAATTAATATTTTTTCTGGAATTTTTTTGAACATAAATGCCATAGGCATTGTTGTCATTTTTTGGCCAAATTTGAGTGGACCAACCCTTTAGTATGAGCTAGTGTTTCTCTTCGATCAATCACCGATTTTTTTAGATCTTGAACAAGATTAATCTTTTTTAGTTTTTCGGGCAGCAAATACTCCGTTTTAAGCTTATATATATATATATATATATATATATATATATATATATATATATATATATATATATATATATATATATATATATATATATATATATATATATATATATATATATATATATATATATATATATATATATATATATATATATAAAGTAAAAAAGTAACATCTTTTCTTCAAAAATTATAGTTTGAATGCATACTTGTTAGGAATTTAATAACGTTCTCGCTAACTCTTTCAAATTTATTTTTTTCCAAATCAGGTTGCAAATAGTTTGAAGGAGTAGGAGAAACATCAATATTTTGTTCACATTGAGTGTCAAGAATAACCGGAATGTCTGCTTCTATTTCCTCAATTTGTTTCACACTTCTTAAAACCCGCGTTTGTTTTATTTCATTTTTCGGTTCTTGAGGAGAAAAACTGCTGTTATGTCTTTGAAAAGACCAATATTCATAATTTTGACCACAACACTTGTATAAATCAGTAGATTTTAGAAAATGATCACCTCGAAGGTGTTTGAAGAAATGTTTCTTGTTACAAAACTTTTTTTTACACATAAAGCAAATCATATTATTTTGTGTTATTTACCACCGTTTTTATTTTGTTTAAAGTATGTATTTCTTTTAATGTTCTCCGATTGAAACACACAATGAAATGAATAAGGAATTTTCTACTTCACTTCGCTAAACCAAAAATATGTGACAAACAAAAATATACCGTTATAATTGATCGTTACTCTATTTTGTTAGTGGAGTTGTTCAGACAAAAGAGACATGTGTGTGTGTATGTGTTGCTTCAATAGTTTGCCAGTAAGTCAATTCATGAGTACACATTTAATGTGAGGCAACTTTTTCAGAATAAAAAACGCGTCAGAATATAAACTATTGTTTTTTTTTATAAATAACGCTTTTTTTGTGTTCCATTAAAAAACGAATGGAGTAAAGCTTTATTTAAAACACATATATGCAGAAATTTCCTTATTTGTATGTATATATGCATACACATAAATACATTGCGAATTATTAAAATCCTTACAGATGTAAAAAAGTACTGAAAATAAAATCGTTTAAATTGTACTTATAATAAATGTTTTTGAGAAACCAGATATAGTTATGTAAACTTAATTATATTATCTAAACTTTTTGTTTATTTATAGTATAATAAAAATAAAATAAAAGCAAATTAAATAAACGAAAAAGAGATCTTCTGCCTAAAGGCAAAATTCTTTGAAAACTTTACTGTTTTGCAAGTTTCGAGGTACGATTCCGCAAATAAAATCTCTAGCGGTTCAAACGGAAAATGTCAAATGATTTCAATTTATCGATAATTATTTGACATAAAATTGAAAGATTAATCGTTTGGTGAGAAAAGGCCTGTACGATTTGGCTTCAAAACGATAAAACATACGATAAACGATAAATCGTTTCCCGTGAAAAAGCCTCAACGCAATATAAAGTACATATATTTTTTTATTTATCAATTTTGGACTTTCAAATTCTTTACATCAATGTCCCAGAAGTTTGATAAATACAGAAGGGAGCAATACATAAATATTAAAAAAAAAACATAAAAAAATGGTTAAAGATGCAAAAATCTTTATTACTTCGTTTGTAGCTGTCAGAAGTTCCGGATCACTTTTTGATTTTATTGCGCTTATATTTTTTCTTTTCCAAGTGTACACAAAATATATCAGAGCAACAATAAATATAATTGTAGAAATCTTTCGGCTACTTAAATTAAATAAAATGCAAAATATAGTCTGAATAAGGCTAAGTTATCAACACTGAATCAAACTCCATGTTGGTACATTCCCATACACACACACACACATACGCTTTACTGATTGACCAAACTACAGTTGACACTCGAGTATGCGATATTTACAAAATTATATTTAATATAAACTTCGCTTGTTTGTTTAATACATAAAACATACCCGGCAATATTATTTTTTAACTTAGATATTAAATAACATATATTTTTATAAACTGAAAAATTTCATTCATGAAAGGCTTCCCATTATTCATTATAAATCAAACAGGAACTATTTCAGATAATCGGGGTTCAACTGTATTTTCTTCTTATTGCAGTTTCAGTTACGTTCAGTCTTGTGTATTTTTTTTTTCGTAACAAGAGTGTTTTTGTATATTTAGGCTTCTAACGAACATTATTAAGGAAAAAACTAGAACTTATGTTTAGAGAGATTTGAACAATCTTAAAAAGCACAGTACAGCATGCCCATTTATATATCACAACTTTGATTTTTTTTTATTCCAGCGTAATTTTCAGTGATACAATTTTTATGAAGCCTATGCAAAATTAATTCAGATTAAACCCAAAATAATAAACTATTGCCACCTTTGTACTTGTACCTTTAAACTTGTTTCGATTTGAAATAATTCAAGACACACGAACATTTATGAAGCCATTTCATTAAAAATGTGAAACGCTTCATTAAGTCAATGGACATTCTCTATGAACATTGTGGATGAAAAATTTCAATGCAGTTTCATAAGAAATAATGAAATTTAATGGAGCTATTTCAAAACATTATGAAACTTTTCATTCGACCAATGAACATCTTTTATGAAAATGGTTATGAAAACCTTCATTAAAGTTTCATAAAAAATGAAAGCAATTTTATGAACCAATTTCATTTAACCTTTGAAATATTTCATTCAACCAATGAAATGATTTTTATGATTTTTTTTATGAAGCCCTCATAACACCTTCATCGGACCAATGCAATTTTTGCATTGGATCTATGAAGTTTCATTCTATTAATGAAACTTTTCATTGGATGAACGAAACAATTCTTATGAACATGTTTCATGGATCCAATGAAGCATTTTTCTCTCAGTGTATTTTTATGATTTTAGCGACATTATTCACCTGAATTGTTTCAAATTTCGTATTTAAAGTTCGTAGTGGGTACTACAGGCTATGACAGAAAAATAATTGTGCAGGTCCACGTCTTTGTATAGCCCCCAGATAATCGTACCCACCGGCATTCGGTATTTGGATAATTTTAGAGAAATTATTCACCGCAATTGTTTCAATGTTAGCGTTTGAAGTTCGTAATAGATGCTACAGCCATTGATAGCCAATTGTCTGTAAAGCGATACCTCCCGATATTCGGTATTTTGATGATTTTAGCGACATTGTTTACCGGAATTTTGTATTTGAAATCCGCAATGGGTACTACAGCCTATAACAGAAAATTGCCTGAGCGGTTCGACGTCTTCTTATAACGTCTTATAACGGTACCTCCCGATATTCGGTATTTTGGTAATTTTAGCGACATTTTTCATTGGAAATGTTTCAAATTTATTATTTAAAGTGTGAAATGAATACTACAGGCTAAAACAGAAAATTGTCTGTGCAGGTCCGTTTGCTCGTATGTCCCCCATTTAACGGTACCTCCCGATATTCGGTACTTTGATGATTTTAGCGACATTATTCAACGGAATTGTTTCAAATTTGGTATTTGAAGTTCGTAATGAATTCTTCAGCCTATGACAGAAAATTGTCTGTGCTGGACCATGTCTTCATTTAGCCCCCATATAATGGTATCTCCCGTTATTTGGTATTTTGATGATTTTACCGAAATTTTCACCGGAATTGTTTCAAATTTGGTGTTTGAAGTTCGTAATGGGTACTACAGCCTAGAAAAGAAAATTGTCTGTGCAGGTCCACATCTTCGTATAGCCCCCATATAATGGTGTCCCCTGATATTGGATATTTTAAGACTTTAGCCACATTATTCACCGAATTTTTTTAAATCAAGTTTCGCATTTGAATATTGTAATGGTTTATGACAAAAGTTGCCTATGCATGTCCACGTCGTCGTATAGACCCTAATTTAGTGGTTACATTCGGTATTTTTTAAGTTTTTAACAGAATTTTTAACGGATTTCATTTTTTGAAAATGGACCAAATCGTTCCAAATGGAGGAAGGCATTTAAAGATCGGCCCGGACGAACTTACAGCGCACGTCTTTGTATATCCCTCATATAACGGTACCTCCCGATATTAGGTATTTTTTATGATTTTAGCGACATTAGTCACCGGAATTGTTTCAAATGTCCACGTCTTCGTATATCCCCCACATAACGGACCTCCCGATATTCGGTATTTTGATAACTTTAGCGACATTTTTCACCGGAATTGTTTCTAATTTAGTGTTTGAAGTTCGTAGTGGATTCTACAGGCTATGATAGAAAATTGTCTGTTCAAATCCACGTTTTGGTATAGCCCCAATATAACGGTAACTCCCTATATTCGGTACTTTGATGACTTTAGCTACATTATTCACCGAATTTTTTTAATTCATGATTCGCATTTGAATATGCTAATGGCTTATGACAAAAGTTGCCTATGCAGGTCCACGTCGTTGTATAGTCCCTAATATAACGGCTACATTCGGCATTTTTGAAGATTATAACAGAATTTTTAACGGATTTTATTTTGCCAAATCGTTCCGAATAGTGGAGGGCATTCAAAGATCTGCCCGGTCTAACTAACAGCTTACAGCGCACGTCTTCGTATATGCCCCATATAACGATACCTACCAATATTCTGTATTTTGATAATTTTAGCGACAATTTTCAAATTGTTTCAAATTTGGTATTTGAAGATCGTAATGAGTACTACAGCCTAAAACAGAAAATTAACCGTACCTCCCGATATTCGGTACATTGATGATTTTAGAAACAATTTTCACCGAAATTGTTTCAAATTTGGCGTTTGAAGTTAGTAATGAATTCTACAGCCTATGACAAAAATTGTCTGTGCAGAGCCACGACTTCGTATAGCCCCAGTATAACGGTACCTCCATATATTCGATAATTTGATGATTTTAGCTAAATTATTCACCAATTTTTTTTCAAGTTTCGCATTTGAATATTGTAATGGTTTATGACAAAAGTTACCTATGCAGGTCCACGTAGTCGTATACCCACCATATAACGGCTACATTCGGTATTTTTAAGATTTTATCAGAATTTTTAACGAATTGTAATTTTTGGAAAATTGACAAAATCGTTCAAAGTAATGGAGGGCATTTAATGATCGGCCCTGCCGATCTTATAGCTTACAGCGCAGGTCCACGCCTTCGTATATCCCCCATATAATAGTACCTCTCGATATTCTGTATTTTGATGATTTTATCGACAATTTTCACCGCAATTGTTTCAAATTTGTTATATGAAGTTCGTAATGGATACTACTCAAGTTTTGCAGTTGCCTATGCAGGTCGTATTGAACTAAATATAAGCGTTACATTTTGTATTTTTTAAGATTTTAACAAAAATTTTAACGGATTTTATTTTCAAATTTATTGGTTGAAAGTCATAATGGATGCTACCTCCTAAGAGAGAAAATTGTCTGTGCATGTCCACATCTTCGCATAGCCCCCATATAATGGTCCCACATATTGGGTATTTTAATGATTTTAGCGGCATTATTCACCGGAATTGTTTGACGTTCATAATGAATACTACAGCCTATGACAAAAAATTGTCTGTTCAGGTCCACGTCTTTGTATTGCCCCAATATAACAGTAACTCTCTATATTCGGTACTTTGGTGATTTAAGCTAGATTTTTCACCGAATTTTTCATTCAAGTTTTGCATTTGAATATTGTAATGGTTTATGACAACAGTTGCCTTTGCAAGTCCACATCGTCGTATAGTCCCCTATACAGCCGCAACATTCGGTATTTTTTCAGATTTTGAAAGAATTTTTAACGGATTTTATTTTTTTTTTTTTTTGAAAATTGTCAAAATCGTTTCAAATGGTGGAAGGCATTCAAAGATTGGCCCGTTTGTAACACCTCGAAATATAAAATTTAGACCCCACATAGAATATATATTATTGATCAGCATAAAATTCTATGTCGACTTAGCCCGTCCATTTGTGGAAATCACTCTAGCTTCCGAACGAAATGGAGTAGGTTGATAAAATTGTACTCCATTGTGTATTATGTCTGTAGGACTTTTGGCATTGAAAATGGGTCATGTAGATCCACGTTTTGGTATAGACCCCATATAATGATACCTCCCTTTTTCGGTATTTTGGTGATTTAAACGACATTATTCACAGGAAATGTTTCAAATTTAGTAACTGAAGTTCGCAATGTGTACTACAGCCTATGACAGAAAATTCTCTGTGCAGGTCCACATCTGTGTACACCCCCATATAACGGTACCTCCCGATATTCGGTATATTGATAATTTTAGCGACATTATTCACCGGAATTGATTCAAATTTGGTGCTTGAAGTTCGTAAGGGATACTATGACAAAAAATTGCCTTTGCAGGTCCACGACTTCGTATAGCCCCAATATAACGGTACCTACCGATATTCGGTACTTTGATGATTTTCGTGACATTATTCACCGGAATTGTTTCAAATTTGGTATTTGGAGTTCGTAATGGATACGGCAGCCTATGAAAGAAAATTAAGCGTACCTCCCGATATTCGGTACTTTGATGTTTTTGGCGACATTATTCAACGTAATTATTTCAAATTTGGTATTTGAACTTCGTAAATATTGCAGAAAACTGTCTGTGCAGGTCCCTGTATTCACGTACTTTGATGATTTTAGCGATATTATTCACCGAAATTGTTTCAAATTTTGTATTTGAAGTTCGTAATGGGTATTATAGATTGTGACAGAAAATTATCTGTGCAGGTCCATGTCTTCGTATAGCCCCAATATAACGGTACCTACCGATATTCGGTACTTTTATGATTTCAGTGACATTATTCACCGGAATTGTTTCAAATTTGGTATTTGAAGTTCGTAATGGGTACTGCAGCCTATGACAGAAAATTAAGCGTACCTCCCGATATTCGGTACTTTGATGATTTTAGCGATATTATTCACCGGAATTGTTTCAAATTTTGTAATTGAAGATTGTGACAGAAAATTGTCTGTGCAGGCCCATGTCTTCGTATAGCCCCAATATAACGGTACCTCCCTATACTCGGTACTTTGATGATTTTGGCATTATTCAACGTAATTATTTCAAATTTGGTATTTGAAGTTTGTAACGGGTACAACAGAATATGAGAGAAAACTGTTTGTGCAGATCCACGTCTTCGTATATCCCCCATATAACGGTAACCCCCCATATTTGGTATTTTGATGATTTTAGCGGCAATTTAACAGAATTAACAGAATTTTTTACAGATTTTATCTTTTTGAAAATTGCCAAAATCGTTCCAAACGGTGTAGAGTATTCAAAGATCGGCCCGGAGGAACTTACAGCTTTTTTACTTGTTATTCCCTCCACCATAGTATGGAGGGGAAATTAATTTTGTCATTCCGTTTGTAACACCTCGAAATATAAATTTTAGCCCCCACAAAGTATATATATTCTTGATCAGAATAAAATTCTATGTCGACTTAGCGATGTCCGTCCGTACGTCTGTGGAAATCAATCTAAATTCCGAACAAAATGAAGTAGGTGCACACAATATTACTCAACTATGTATTATGTCCGCAGGACGTTTTGTATTGGATATGGGTCATGTAGGTCCACGTTTTGGTATTTTGGTGATTTAAGCGACATTATTCACTGAAAATGTTTCAAGTTTAGTAGTTGAAGTTCGTAACGGATACTGCAGCCTATGACAGAAAATTGTCTGTGCAGGTCCACGTCTTCGTATAGCCCCAATATAACGAAACCGCCCAATTATCGGTGTATTGATGATTTTAGCGACATTATTCACCGGAATTGTTTAAATTTTGGCGTTGAAGTTCATAATAGAAACTACAGCCTATGACATAAATTGTCTGTACGTGTCCACATCTGCGTACAGTCCCCATATAACGTACCTCCCGACATTCGGTATTTTGATGATTTTGTCGACATTATTCACCAGAATTGTTTCAAATTTGTTGTTTGAAGTTCGAAATGAATACTCCAGGCTATAACAGAAATTTGGCTGGGCAGGTCCACGCCCTCGTATATCCCCCATATAATAGTACCTCCCGATGTTCGGTATTTTGATGATTTTAGCGACATTATTCTCCGGACTTGTTTCAATTTTGTAATTTGAAGTTCGTAAGTAATACTACAGCTTACAACAGAAAATTCTTTGTGCAGGTCCAAGTCTTCGTATAGACCCGTTATATGGGGTCTTTGGGGTATTCGGAACTTTGATGATTTTGGCGACATAATTCACCGTAATTTTATCAAATTTGGTATTTGAAGATTGTAAGAGATACTACAGCCTATGACAGAAAATTGTCTGAACAGGTGCACATCTTCATACTTACCCAATATAACGGTAACTCCCTATATTCGGTACTTTGATGACTTTAGCTACATTATTCACCAAATTTTTTTATTCAAGTTTCGCAATTGAATATTGTAATGGTTTATGACAAAAGTTGCCTCTGCAGGTCCACGTCGTTGTATAGTCCCTAACATAACGGCTACATTCGATATTTTTTTAAGATATTCGGTATTTCGATGATTTTAGCGACATTATTCACCGGAATTGCTTCAAATTTGCAGGTCCACCTCTTCGTAAAGCCCCCATATAACGGTACCTCCCAATATTCTGTATTTTAATGATTTTAGGGACATTTTCACCAGAATTGTTTCAAATTTGGTATTTGAAGTTCGAAAGGGATGCTACAGCCTATAACGGAATATTGTCTGAACGGGTCGACGTCTTCGTATAGCCCCGATATAACAGTACCTCCCGATATTCGTTATTTTGATAATTTTAGCGGCAATTTTCACCGGAGTTGTTTCAAATTTGGTATTTGAAGTTCGAAAGGAATGCTACAGCCTATGACAGAAAATTCGGAACTTTGCTGATTTTGGCGACATAACTCACCGTCATTTTATCAAATTTGGTATTTGAAGATTGTAAGAGATACTACAGCCTATGACAGAAAATTGTCTGTGCTGGTCCACGTCTTCATTTACCACATATAACGGTATCTCCCGATATTTGGTATTTTGATGATTTTAATCACCGGAAATGTTTCAAATATATTGTTCGCATTGTAATGGATTCTATGGCCTCTGACAGAAAATTGTCTGAGCGGGTCGACGTCTTCATTTAGCTCCCATATAACGGTACCTCCCGATATTCGGTATTTTAATGATTTTAGGGACATTTTTCACCAGAATTGTTTCAAATTTGATATTTGAAGTTCGTAATAGATACTACATCCTACGACAGAAAATTGGCTGTGCAGGTCCACGTCTTCGTATAGACCCCATATAATGGTATCTCGCGATATTTTGACAAATTTTTGGTTTATGACAAAAGTTGCCTCTGCAGGTCCACGTTGTTGTATAGTCCCTAACATAACGGCTACATTCGGTATTTCTTTAAGATATTCGGTATTTTGATGATTTTAGAGACATTATTCACCGGAATTGCTTCAAATTTGCAGGTCCACCTCTTCGTAAAGCCCCCATACAACGGTACCTCCCAATATTCTGTATTTTATTGATTTTAGGGACATTTTTCACCAGAATTGTTTCAAATTTGGTATTGGAAGTTCGAAAGGGATGCTACAGCCTATGACAGAAAATTGTCTGTGCTGCTCCACGTCTTCTTTTAGCCCCACATAATGGTACCTCCCGATATACGGTAATTTGATGATTTTGGCGACATTATTCACCGGAATTGTTTCAAATTTGGTATTTGAAGTTCGCAATGTATATTACAGCCTAAGATTGATTGTGCAGATCGAAGTCTTCGATAGACTCCGTATAATAGTATCTCCAGTTATTTGGTATTTTGATGATTTTAGCGACATTTATCACCGGATTTGTTTCAAATTTATTGTTTGAAGTTTGTACTGGATGCTACAGCCTACGAGAGAAAATTGTCGGTGCAGGTCCACATCTTCGTATAGCCCCCATATAACGGTACCCCCCGATATTTGATATTTTGATGATTTTAACGACATAATTCACCGGAATTGTTTCAAATTTGGTATTTGAATTTCGTAAATAGCCACGTCTTCGTATTACCCCAATATAATTGCATCTCCCTATATTATACATTATTCACCGATTTTTTTTTATTCAAGTTTCGCTTTGAATATTGCAATGGTTTATGACAAAAGTTGCCAATGCAGGTCCACGTCGTCGTATTGACCCTAATATAGCGGTTACATTCTGTATTTTTTAATATTTTACCAGAATTTTTAACGGATTTTATTTTTTCTGAAAATAGCCAACATCGTTCCGAATAGTGGAGGTTATTAAAAGATCGGCCTTACTTACAGCTTTTTTACTTGTTATTCCCTCCACCATAGTTTGGAGGGTAAATAAAGTTTGGCTGGGCAGGTCCACGCCTTCGTATATCCCCCATATAATAGTACCTCCCGATATTCGGTATTTTGATGATTTTAGCGACATTATTCTCCGGACTTGTTTCAATTTTGTAATTTGAAGTTCGTAAGTAATACTACAGCTTACGACAGAAAATTCTTTGTGCAGATCCGGAATTGTTTCAAATTTGGTATTTGAATTTCGTAAATAGCCACGTCTTCGTATTACCCCAATATAATTGCATCTCCCTATATTATACATTATTCACCGATTTTTTTTTATTCAAGTTTCGCTTTGAATATTGCAATGGTTTATGACAAAAGTTGCCAATGCAGGTCCACGTCGTCGTATTGACCCTAATATAGCGGTTACATTCTGTATTTTTTAATATTTTACCAGAATTTTTAACGGATTTTATTTTTTCTGAAAATAGCCAACATCGTTCCGAATAGTGGAGGTTATTAAAAGATCGGCCTTACTTACAGCTTTTTTACTTGTTATTCCCTCCACCATAGTTTGGAGGGTAAATAAAGTTTGGCTGGGCAGGTCCACGCCTTCGTATATCCCCCATATAATAGTACCTCCCGATATTCGGTATTTTGATGATTTTAGCGACATTATTCTCCGGACTTGTTTCAATTTTGTAATTTGAAGTTCGTAAGTAATACTACAGCTTACGACAGAAAATTCTTTGTGCAGATCCAAGTCTTCGTATAGACCCGATATATGGGGTCTTTACCTCCCGATATTCGGTACTTTGATGATTTTGGCGACATTTTTAGGATTTGAAGTTCGCAATGGGTACTACAGCCTATGACAGAAACTAACCGTGCCTCCCGATATTCGGAACTTTGCTGATTTTAGCGACATAATTCACCGGAATTGTTTCAAATTTGGTATTTGAAGTTCGCAATGTATATTACAGCCTAAGATTGATTGTGCAGATCGAAGTCTTCGATAGACTCCGTATAATAGTATCTCCAGTTATTTGGTATTTTGATGATTTTAGCGACATTTATCACCGGATTTGTTTCAAATTTATTGTTTGAAGTTTGTACTGGATGCTACAGCCTACGAGAGAAAATTGTCGGTGCAGGTCCACATCTTCGTATAGCCCCCATATAACGGTACCCCCCGATATTTGATATTTTGATGATTTTAACGACATTATTCACCGGAATTGTTTCAAATTTGGTATTTGAATTTCGTAAATAGCCACGTCTTCGTATTACCCCAATATAACTGTATCTCCCTATATTATACATTATTCACCGATTTTTTTTTATTCAAGTTTCGCTTTGAATATTGCAATGGTTTATGACAAAAGTTGCCAATGCAGGTCCACGTCGTCGTATTGACCCTAATATAGCGGTTACATTCTGTATTTTTTAATATTTTACTAGAATTTTTAACGGATTTTATTTTTTCTGAAAATAGCCAACATCGTTCCGAATAGTGGAGGTTATTAAAAGATCGGCCTTACTTACAGCTTTTTTACTTGTTATTCCCTCCACCATAGTTTGGAGGGTAAATAAAGTTTGGCTGGGCAGGTCCACGCCTTCGTATATCCCCCATATAATAGTACCTCCCGATATTCGGTATTTTGATGATTTTAGCGACATTATTCTCCGGACTTGTTTCAATTTTCTAATTTGAAGTTCGTAAGTAATACTACAGCTTACGACAGAAAATTCTTTGTGCAGGTCCAAGTCTTCGTATAGACCCGTTATATGGGGTCTTTACCTCCCAATATTCGGTACTTTGATGATTTTGGCGACATTTTTAGGATTTGAAGTTCGCAATGGGTACTACAGCCTATGACAGAAACTAACCGTGCCTCCCGATATTCGGAACTTTGCTGATTTTAGCGACATAATTCACCGGAATTGTTTCAAATTTGGTATTTGAAGTTCGCAATGTATATTACAGCCTAAGATTGATTGTGCAGATCGAAGTCTTCGATAGACTCCGTATAATAGTATCTCCAGTTATTTGGTATTTTGATGATTTTAGCGACATTTATCACCGGATTTGTTTCAAATTTATTGTTTGAAGTTTATACTGGATGCTACAGCCTACGAGAGAAAATTGTCGGTGCAGGTCCACATCTTCGTATAGCCCCCATATAACGGTACCCCCCGATATTTGATATTTTGATGATTTTAACGACATTATTCACCGGAATTGTTTCAAATTTGGTATTTGAATTTCGTAAATAGCCACGTCTTCGTATTACCCCAATATAATTGCATCTCCCTATATTATACATTATTCACCGATTTTTTTTATTCAAGTTTCGCTTTGAATATTGCAATGGTTTATGACAAAAGTTGCCAATGCAGGTCCACGTCGTCGTATTGACCCTAATATAGCGGTTACATTCTGTTTTTTTTAATATTTTACCAGAATCTTTAACGGATTTTATTTTTTCTGAAAATAGCCAACATCGTTCCGAATATTGGAGGTTATTAAAAGATCGGCCTTACTTACAGCTTTTTTACTTGTTATTCCCTCCACCATAGTTTGGAGGGTAAATAAAGTTTGGCTGGGCAGGTCCACGCCTTCGTGTATCCCCCATATAATAGTACCTCCCGATATTCGGTATTTTGATGATTTTAGCGACATTATTCTCCGGACTTGTTTCAATTTTGTAATTTGAAGTTCGTAAGTAATACTACAGCTTACGACAGAAAATTCTTTGTGCAGGTCCAAGTCTTCGTATAGACCCGTTATATGGGGTCTTTACCTCCCGATATTCGGTACTTTGATGATTTTGGCGACATTTTTAGGATTTGAAGTTCGCAATGGGTACTACAGCCTATGACAGAAACTAACCGTGCCTCCCGATATTCGGAACTTTGCTGATTTTGGCGACATAATTCACCGTCATTTTATCAAATTTGGTATTTGAAGATTGTAAGAGATACTACAGCCTATGACAGAAAATTGTCTGTGCTGGTCCACGTATTCATTTACCACATACAATGGTATCTCCCGATATTTGGTATTTTGATGATTTTAATCACCGGAAATGTTTCAAATATATTGTTCGCATTGTTCTTCTTATAGCCCCCATATAACAGTACCTCCCTGTATTCGGTACTTTGATGTTTTTGGCGACATTATTCAACGGAATTGCATCATCCTTGGTGTTTGAAGTTCGTAATGGATTCTATGGCCTGTGACAGAACATTGCCTCAGCGGGTTGACGTCTTCATTTAGCTCCCATATAACGGTACCTCCCGATATTCGGTATTTTAATGATTTTAGGGACATTTTTCACCAGAATTGTTTCAAATTAGACATTTGAAGTTCGTAATAGATACTACAGCCTACGACAGAAAATTGGCTGTGCAGGTCCACGTCTTCGTATAGACCCCATATAATGGTATCTCGCGATATTTTGAGAAATTTTTGGTTTATGACAAAAGTTGCCTCTGCAGGTCCACGTTGTTGTATAGTCCCTAACATAACGGATACATTCGGTATTTTTTTAAGATATTCGGTATTTTGATGATTTTAGCGACATTATTCACCGGAATTGCTTCAAATTTGCAGGTCCACCTCTTCGTAAAGCCCCCATACAACGGTACCTTCCAATATTCTGTATTTTATTGATTTTAGGGACATTTTTCACCAGAATTGTTTCAAATTTGGTATTGGAAGTTCGAAAGGGATGCTACAGCCTATGACAGAAAATTGTCTGTGCTGCTCCACGTCTTCTTTTAGCCCCACATAATGGTATCTCCCGATATACGGTAATTTGATGATTTTGGCGACATTATTCACCGGAATTGTTTCAAATTTGGTATTTGAAGTTCGCAATGTATATTACAGCCTAAGATTGATTGTGCAGGTCTTAGTCTTCGATAGACCCCGTATAATAATATCTCCAGTTATTTGGTATTTTGATGATTTTAGCGACATTTATCACCGGATTTGTTTCAAATTTATTGTTTGAAGTTCGTACTGGATGCTACAGCCTACGAGAGAAAATTGTCGGTGCAGGTCCACATCTTCGTATAGCCCCCATATAACGGTACCCCCCGATATTTGATATTTTGATGATTTTAACGACATTATTCACCGGAATTGTTTCAAATTTGGTATTTGAATGTCGTAAATGGCCACGTCTTCGTATTACCCCAATATAACGGAATCTCCCTATATTATACATTATTCACCGAATTTTTTTATTCAAGTTTCGCTTTGAATATTGCAATGGTTTATGACAAAAGTTGCCAATGCAGGTCCACGTCGTTGTATTGACCCTAATATAGCGGTTACATTCTGTATTTTTTAATATTTAACCAGAATTTTTAACGGATTTTATTTTTTCTGAAAATAGCCAACATCGTTCCGAATAGTGGAGATCGGCCTTACTTACAGCTTTTTTACTTGTTATTCCCTCCACCATAGTTTGGAGGGTAAATAAAGTTTGTCATTCCGTTTGAAACACCACCATATATAAATTTTATACCCCACAAAGTATATATATTCTTGATCAGATTAAAATTCTATGTCGACTTAGCGTCCGTCTGTGAAAATCACCCTGTCTTCCGAACGAAATTAAGTACGTGCACACAATTTTACGCAACTATGTATTATGTCTGCAGACTTTTGGTGTTCAAAATGGGTCATGTAGGTCCACGTTTTGGTATAGCCCCCAAATAATGGTACCTCCTTTTTTCGGTATTTTGGTGATTTAAGCGACATTACTCACCGAAAATGCTTCAAACAGCTCATGACAGAAAATTGCCTGTGCTGGTCCACGTCTTCATATAGCCCCCATAAAACGAAGCCTCCCGACATTCGGTACTTTGATGATTTCAGCGACATTATTCACCTGAATAGTTTTAAATTTGGTATTTGAAGTTCATAATGGGTAGTATAGCCTATGACAGAAAATTAACCGTACCTCCCGATATTCATTATTTTGATGATTTTAGCAACATTACTTACCGGAATTGTTTCAAATTTGGTGTTTGAAGTTCGCAATGGATTCTACAGCCTATGAAAGAAAATTGTCTGTGCAGGTCCACGTCTTCGTATGCACCCAAAATAACGGTAACTCCCTATATTCAGTATTTTAATTATTTTAGGGACATTTTTCACTAGAATTGTTTCAAATTTGATATTGGAAGTTCGTAATTAATACTACCGCCTACGACAGAAAATTCTCTGCGCAGGTCCACGTCTTCGTATAGACCCCATACAACGGTACCTCCCGATATTTGGTACTTTGATGTTTTTGGCGACATTATTCACCGGAATTGTGCAAAATTTGGTGTTTGCAGTTCGCAATGGGTACTACAGCTAATGACAGAAAGTTGTCTGTGTAGGACCACATCTGCGTTCAGCCCCATATAGCGGTACCTCCCGATACTCGGTACTTTGATGATTTTGGCGACATTATTCACCGGAACTGTTTAACATTTGGTATTTGCAGTTCGCAATGGGTACTACAGCCTATGACGGAAAATTAACCGTGCATCCCGATATTCGGAACTTTAATAATTTTGGCGACATAATTCACCGTAATTTTATCAAATTTGGTATTTGAAGTTTGTAAGGGATACTACAGCCTATGACAGAAAATTGTCTATGCTGGTGCACGTCTTCATTTAGCACCCACATAATGGTATCTCCCGATATTTGGTATTTTGATGATTTTAGCGACATTAATCACCGTAAATATTTCAAATATATTGTTCGTATTGTTTTTCGTATAGCCCCCATATAACGGTACCCCCGATATTGGGTATTTAGATGATTTTAGTGACATTAATCACCGAAATTGTTTCAATTGATTCTTCGAAGTTCATAATGGATACTACTACAGAAAATTGGCTGTGCAGGTCCACGTCTTCGTATAGACCCCATATAATGGTATCTCGCGATATTTTGAGAAATTTTTGGTTTATGACAAAAGTTGCCTCTGCAGGTCCACGTTGTTGTATAGTCCCTAACATAACGGCTATATTCGGTATTTTTTTAAGATATTCGGTATTTTGATGATTTTAGCGACATTATTCACCGGAATTGCTTCAAATTTGCAGGTCCACCTCTTCGTAAAGCCCCCATACAACGGTACCTTCCAATATTCTGTATTTTATTGATTTTAGGGACATTTTTCACCAGAATTGTTTCAAATTTGGTATTGGAAGTTCGAAAGGGATGCTACAGCCTATGACAGAAAATTGTCTGTGCTGCTCCACGTCTTCTTTTAGCCCCACATAATGGTATCTCCCGATATACGGTAATTTGATGATTTTGGCGACATTATTCACCGGAATTGTTTCAAATTTGGTATTTGAAGTTCGCAATGGGTACTACACCTAATGACAGAAAGTTGTCTGTGAAGGACCACATCTGCGTTCAGCCCCATATAGAGGTACCTCCCGATACACGGTACTTTGATTATTTTGGCGACATTATTCACCGGAATTGTTTAAAATTTGGTATTTGCAGTTCGCAATGGGTACTACAGCCTATGACGGAAAATTAACCGTGCCATCCGATATTCGGAACTTTGATGATTGTACGCGGAATAATGTGTGCACCGTTTGACTATTGTTACTACACTGTTTTATTCATTTAAAATAATTCTTAAGTTCTACTTATGATAATTTTCCTTAACCTAGTCTAGCATAAAGTGTAAGAGAGAGAGAGAGAGAGAGATAAATAGAGAGATACAAATGTACACATGCCTGTTCATCATGCCGCCATAAACCCTAGGGGAGGTCATAAAACATGCGTAGCTATCTCACTTGTGGCAAGCAAACATGCTACACTTGCTTATCAGTATAAGTTAAGATCTCATCCTGTAATCTAACTCAAACATACCACATGCAGCAATTGAATTATTTATTTCTAACTCAAAGTCTGCTCACCACATATTCTTATCGTATTTAATGTGGACTGTATTAAAAATATCCCTGTTTAACTAACCCTTCTCTTCTACATTATGTAGACCCCGCTATTCTCTTTTATTATAAAAACATGTTCACTTATCCGTGAACATTCTTGACAGGGGCAAAAGTACATATAAAATATAAAAATTATAAAAAGTTAAATAAATCTAAGGGAACTGACATTTTAAGAGAAAAGAAATGAAGTTATGGCACCCAGGAAACTCCTCCATCTTTCCAGCCGGTCTATCTTGAACGTCCCACCTCCTTTGTCTGCCGGCTTTAATTTCCAGGCTGAATCCGTTTTATGCGTCGTCCTCTTTGGCTTGCGAAAAATGTCATCGTTCTCTCGCAACGCCATCTTACAGTCCTTAGACAGTTTATCGCCCCAGAGTTCATAATTTCTTGTCTCTCCAGCCTGCCTTTTTCTAGCTGCATGATTTCCACCAGGCATCTTCATGGCAACTTTCGCTTCCTTGAGCACCTTATTGCCCCAGCGACACAGAAGGATATCCTTGTTCTTCTTCATCTCGATTGTAAACAGCTATCTTCGACCTCTGCTTCCAACGCCAAATATTGTTGTTCCAAAAACTGAATAACGTCACTTAACTTTTGTGTTTTTCTTGGCTTTCTTGTTTACTGTTCGTACAGCCTTAATCCATTTCTGTCAAATTTCTTTAAAATAACCCTTGCGAAAAATATTTCGGTGTTTTCCAATTGTATATTGATGGATTTAAAGCCTTGAATGCTATTCTTTGTTGTATCCAGCATCTGCTTCACGCTCTTCGTGGACTCACTATCCATTGTTGGCTGATCCAAAATGTCATCCACCATCTTATTGAATATCACCCTCCGATTGTCGTATGTTAATTTCAACAACTGTAGCGCCTCGTCATAAGAGTTGTCCTGCGTCCTTAGAAGTTGTATTATATGACTCGCCTCTCCTTTTACCGCCGCCTTTAGCCTATGCATTTTTTCCATGTTGGTGTAGTGCGGTGCATCGTGCACTAGGCTCTTGAAAAGATCATGAAACGATTCCCATTCACTTATATCACCACTGAATGTGGGAACTTCAATTTCCCTTTTATTGATGATGCTGTACGGCTGCTCCACCCTTTCTGCTATTTTTGACTGAGTTGCTCTGATCGCTGCTGACTTTTTGGACTTCTTCATTAAACATCGTCTCCATTGTTCCTGAATTTCTGGATCGGTTAGTATCTCCCTTTCCGCATTCTTCACAAGGATTGCGATAAAACCAAATGCTATCTCTATATCATTTTCCGTCTCTAGGCTACCCATCAGTATCATGGTACTTCTATCTCTCGTATGATCCCTCTAGCCTCTAACTCGATTTTGGTCGATGCTGAGCTTCCAAACGAATTGTCCTCCCGGGAGTATGACCCCACAGCCACAGCCCTTTTCTCTGACGCCCTTTTGCCCAGATGTGAGGCCCCCTCATCGTGTTTGCTCGCCGTCACCGCCGTTTCTCTTGCCGCAATCTCCTTTTGACTCCGCATACTAGGAAAATTCCATTGAATGCTCCTTGCACCCAATTCTTCCCTTTCCTCTGTTTCGGGACGTAGGTTTTGAGTCTCTATTCCTTTATCATCCTCGTGGTCTGCAGTATGAGTTAAGATCTCATCTTGTAATCTATTTCTAACTCAAAGGTCTGCTCGCTACATTCTTATCGTATTTAATGTGAACTGTATTAAAAATATCCCTGACTGAAAATTGTCTGAGCGGGTCGATGTCTTCGTATGGCCCCCATATAACAGTACCTCCCGATATTCAGTATGTTGATGATTTTAGCGACAATTTTCACCGGAGTTCTTTCAAGATTGATATTTGAAGTTCGCAATGGTTACTACAGCCTATGACAGAAAATTTTCTGTGCAGATCCACATCTGCGTACAGCACCCATATTGTGGTACCTCCCGATATTCGGTGTTTTGGTGATGTTAGCTACATTGTTCACCGGAATTGATTCAATTTTGGTGCTTGAAGTTTGTAACGGATACTGTGATACTATTACTTTTAAAATACACAACATACGTTTCTAACTAACTGTGATTAGTTCGCACACAAAAGTACCAACATGTAAATAATAGCATTATGTTTTTTCTTGTTAGCGTCTAAGTTGTAAATTGATCACTCAGAATAAAGAACTCGAACAGAACACAACTGCCTTTTAATTAGAACATCGGCAGCAGCACGCATAACATTTTCAACAATAACGGTACCTACCGATATTCGGTACTTTGATGATTTCAGTGACATTATTCACCGGAATTGTTTCAGATGTGGTATTTGAAGTTTGTAATGGGTACTACAGCCTATAACAGAAAATTAACCGTACCTCCCGATATTCGGTACTTTGATGATTTTGGCGACATTATTCACCATAATTATTTCAAATTAAGTATTTGAAGTTCGTTAGGGATACTACAGCCTATCACAGAAAATTGTCTTCGTATGGCCACCACATAACAGTACCTACCGATATTCGGTATTTTGATGATTTTAGCGACAATTTTCACCGGAGTTCTTTCAAGATTGATATTTGAAGTTCGCAATGGGTACTACAGCCTATGACAGAAAATTTTCTGTGCAGATCCACATCTGCGTACAGCACCCATATAGTGGTATCTCCCGATATTCGGTGTTTTGGTGATGTTAGCGACATTGTTCACCGGCATTGATTCAAATTTGGTGGTTGAAGTTTGTAACGGATACTGTGATACTATTACTTTTAAAACACACAACATAAGTTTCTAACTAACTGTGATTAGTTCGCACACACAAGTACCAACATGTAAATATTAGCATTATGTTTTTCCTTGTTAGCGTCTAAGTTGTAAATTGATCACTCAGAATAAAGAACTCGAACAGAACACAACTGCCTTTTAATTAGAACATCGGCAGCAGCACGCATAACATTTTCAACAATAAAGGTACCTACCGATATTCGGTAATTTGATGATTTCAGTGACATTATTTACCGGAATTGTTTCAGATGTGGTATTTGAAGTTTGTAATGGGTACTACAGCCTATAACAGAAAATTAACCGTACCTCCCGATATTCGGTACTTTGATGATTTTGGCGACATTATTCACCGTAATTATTTCAAATTAATTATTTGAAGTTCGTAAGGGATACTATAGCCTATCACAGAAAATTGTCTGTGCTGCTCCACGTCTTCATTTAGCCCCCATATAATAGTACCTCCCGAAAATGTTTCAAATTTAGTATTTATTAGTATTAGTATTTATTATTTAGTATTTATTAGATTTATTAGTATTTATTATTTAGTATTAAGTTCGTAATGGGTACTAAAGCCTATGACATAAAATTGTCTATGCAGGTCCACATCTGCGTACAGCCACCATATAACGGTAACTCCCGCTATTCGGTATTTTGATAATTTTAGCGACATTTTTCACCGAAATTGTTTCAAATTTGGTGTTTGAAGTTCGCAATGGATTCTACAGCCAAAATAACAGTAACTCCCTATATTCAGTATTTTAATGATTTTAGGGACATTTTTCACCAGAATTGTTTCAAATTTGATATTTGAAGTTCGTAATTAATACTACCGCCTACGACAGAAAATTCTCTGCGCAGGTCCACATCTGCGTTCAGCCCCATATAGCGGTACCTCCCGATATTCGGTACTGTGATGTTTATGGCGACATTATTCACCGGAATTGTGCAAAATTTGGTATTTGAAGTTCGCAATGGGTACTACAGCTAATGACAGAAAGTTGTCTGTGTAGGACCACATCTGCGTTCAGCCCCATATAGCGGTACCTCCCGATACTCGGTACTTTGATGATTTTGGCGACATTATTCACCGGAACTGTTTAAGATTTGGTATTTGCAGTTCGCAATGGGTACTACAGCCTATGACGGAAAATTAACCGTGCATCCCGATATTCGGAACTTTAATAATTTTGGCGACATAATTCACCGTAATTTTATCAAATTTGGTATTTGAAGTTTGTAAGGGATACTACAGCCTATGACAGAAAATTGTCTATGCTGGTCCACGTCTTCATTTAGCACCCACATAATGGTATCTCCCGATATTTGGTATTTTGATGATTTTAGATACATTAATCACCGGAAATATTTCAAATATATTGTTCGTATTGTTTTTCGTATAGCCCCCATATAACGGTACCCTCGATATTGGGTATTTAGATGATTTTAGTGACATTAATCACCGAAATTGTTTCAATTGATTCTTCGAAGTTCATAATGGATACTACTACAGAAAATTGTCTGTGCAGGTCCAAATCTTCGTATATCCTCCATATAACGGTACCTCCCGATGTTCGGTATTTTGATAATTTTAGCGACATTTTACACCGGAATTGTTTCAAATTTGGTGTTTGAAGTTCGAAATGGATTCTACAGCCTATGACAGAAAATTGCCTGAGCGGGTTGACGTCTTCGTATAGCCCCCATATAACAGTACCTCTCGATATTCGGTATTTTGATGACTTTAGCTACATTATTCACCGAATTTTTTTATTGAAGTTTCGCATTTAAATATTGTAATGGATTATGACAAAAGTTGCCTATGCTAGCCCACGTTGTCGTATAGTCCCTAACATAACGGCTACATTTAGTATTTTTTAAGATATTCGGTATTTTGATGATTTTGGCGACATTATTCACCGTAATTATTTCAAATTTGGTATTTGAAGTTCGTTAGGGATACTACAGCCTATCACAGAAAATTGTCTTCGTATGGCCACCACATAACAGTACCTACCGATATTCGGTATTTTGATGATTTTGGCGACAATTTTCACCGGAGTTGTTTCAAGATTGATATTTGAAGTTCGCAATGGGTACTACAGCCTATGACAGAAAATTTTCTGTGCAGGTCCACATCTGCGTACAGCACCCATATAGTGGTACCTCCCGATATTCGGTGTTTTGGTGATGTTAGCGACATTGTTCACCGGAATTGATTCAAATTTGGTGGTTGAAGTTTGTAACGGATACTGTGATACTATTACTTTTAAAACACACAACATAAGTTTCTAACTAACTGTGATTAGTTCGCACACACAAGTACCAACATGTAAATATTAGAATTATGTTTTTCCTTGTTAGCGTCTAAGTTGTTGTTCACGGATGAGTGAACAGATTTCATAAAATTATTTTAGTTGAATAGAGGAGATAAGTTGTGGAAAGGAAATCTATTGTTAACAAATGTACAGTCCACAAATAAATACAAACACCAAAGGGGCAAGCATGTGGGGGTCATTAAATAAGATAGGAAACTGTAGTGAGCAGACCTTCGATTTAGAAATAAATAATACAGAATTTTCAATTGCTGCATGTGTTATGGTGGAGTTAGATTATGGGATGTAATCTTTACTCAGACTGATAAGCAAGTGCAGCATGTTTGCTTGCCACATGTGAGATAGCTATGCGTGTGTATGACCTCCCCCTAAGGTTTATGGTGGCATGGTGCATATGCATGTGTACGGTTGGTATCTATCTCTCTCTCTCTCTCATTTACACTTAATTATAATTTAGGTTAAGTCATATTATCACAACTAGTTCTTAAGAAATGTTTTTAATAAATAAATTTAGTGTCTTACAAACGCTCAAAACGGAAAAGACGTTTGTGTCTTTTAATTGATCCCAATTTACATTGGTCCACCGAGCCGGATCGGTAGAGGATAAATGTTGAAGAATTTGCCTTAACATCGAGGAAATTCTATCAGGCTAAAATTGGTCTTCAAGAGTGGAAAATTACCGAGCTAAAACTACAGCTGGAATTGTTCCCATACAGAAGAAATTTATAAGTCAAATAAAAGGATGCTGAGTCAGAAGGAGACTTCAGCACAGAAGACTGTGGTGGCGGTGCACACCGAGGGGGCTTCATATTTGAAATCTTCAGAAAGAAGGGATGATGCATATGCCCAGGAGGACGAATCGGTGAAACGGCCGCCAATGATGAAAATAAAGGAAGATGTTGCCATTCTTCTCGAAATGATGGGTACCATTATGGAAATAATGAGTACATTAAAGACGGAAGAAGCCATACAAGGCGTATTTGACTTCGCCAAAGAAAAACTTATGGACGCGGCAAGAGACATAATATTGTATCCATGCGTTCATAGGCGGTTTTTAGAGATGCTTCTAAAGAAGTCCAAACTAGCCGCTGCTATCAGAGCAAGTCAGGCGAATGGGACAGCGAAGCTGTATTTGGAAGATGTTAAGGTCATCCTTAAAATCACGCACGCTCTTAATGTGGAGACCAAAGAGAAAGTCCTTGGCTTGAAGAAACAAGTGGCCTACATAACATCCGAATTGGACAGCGAGCGAGAGCGGCACAAATTGGCGGTACAATAACCCCACTGAATAATTCAGCAGCATTATACCTGGACTACAGTGGCTCCGTGGATGTAGTAGCGTCAACATGGAATGTAATAGTACATTTCAATATGCAGCCGTATTTTGAGTTAATACAACGAGCACAGTTACTTTTAAAAGATATGAGAACATCATGTCCAAAGCTAATGGACTTTGAGAGCCAGTGCGATCACGTGCTAGACGCGATAGGAAGACAGGTGGGAAATATGGAAAGAACAAATCAATATTTGTTCCCCGGGGAAGTTCAGCGAGTGAAGAGAGCTCCCCTGGAGTTCATAGGATCGCTGCAGAACGTGTTGTTTGGGACAATGGATGCGGATGATCGAAGACATATGGAGGAAAATATGAAGAACCTATTAAACAACCAGCATGATTTGAAATTCCTGATCCAAAAGCAGACATCAGTGGTCGAATCTACTACAAATGTGTTGAGAAGAACCACGGAAGAGGTGAATGTTAATTTCAAGAGGATGGTTGAGAGAATCAACAACATTACGGAAACCGTAAAAGAGAATTATTTCGTGTATAAAGAGTCCATAAAATTCTTCATGGTGACAAAAGACCTTCAGCTAATGGTGGAAGTGAATGAAAAGGTTCAGGCGCAAATAATTGAGTTGCTGATTGATATAAACCACGGGAAATTGAATACAGCGCTCCTCACTCCAGCACAATTGCAAGACGCAGTAAACCACATCAGACAGCATATACCAGACCACTTGAAGCTGCCAGGGAAAAAGGATGATCAGTTGCGGACAATTTATAAACTGTTGACTGCCAGAGCTACTACGTTGAAAAATGACTTGGTGATTGCTGTATCTATTCCTCTCTTCAATGACCAAGTGTCTCAGCTGTACAAAGTTATTCCGATTCCGTTTATGTTTGAAGGAACGAAGATGATAGCCACATCGAGGAACCAGTTTCTTATATACAATTACAATGCGGATGCTTACCACTTGATGTCACAAGCGGAGCTAAACGGATGTCAGCGATTAGCAGAAAATAAATATGTATGTCAAGGAGGATGGCCGTGGATAGACGCAAATGACAACTCATGTGAAGTGTCGTCGATAAAGCCTCTCAATAGCCACAGATGTCAATTTACAACAACACAGCTTGAACATCTATGGACAAAGTTACATGCATCGAACAGTTGGCTAGTTAGTTCTTTCAACATTACGTCGGCACATCTGCAATGTAATCCAGGAGGATAGTGGAATTGCAACCTGGATGTACTTTGCGTATCAAAGGTGTTTTAATTTCTGCACCGGTACAATTGAAGTCGGAGCGAATTGTGGATAACAAGATGATGTTGGTCACCAATGTTACTGAGATAACTGCATTTAATATGGGTCCACTGAATGATATGAGGATTAACCATACGGAGACCATGCAAGGACTGCTTAAAGAAATCGCTGAGTTGAAGAAGACGAAGCTGAACCTTAGAGGACTGGATTTTCATCATCATAGCGGCATGGCGTCATTAATTATAGTACTTACATTCGTTTTAATAGCAGTAGTATTACACATTAGAAATAAGTATAAAATAAAAAGGGAATTAGTTACGATAAATTTAGATCTACCAAAACCACGGGAAGAAACAGAAAGTAGATTATAAAGATGATGGAAATTATGGGGGTAAATAAGCCCCGGGGAAGATGTTCACGGATGAGTGAACAGATTTCATAAAATTATTTTAGTTGAATAGAGGAGATAAGTTGTGGAAAGGAAATCTATTGTTAACAAATGTACAGTCCACAAATAAATACAAACACCAAAGGGGCAAGCATGTGGGGGTCATTAAATAAGATAGGAAACTGTAGTGAGCAGACCTTCGATTTAGAAATAAATAATACAGAATTTTCAATTGCTGCATGTGTTATGGTGGAGTTAGATTATGGGATGTAATCTTTACTCAGACTGATAAGCAAGTGCAGCATGTTTGCTTGCCACATGTGAGATAGCTATGCGTGTGTATGACCTCCCCCTAAGGTTTATGGTGGCATGGTGCATATGCATGTGTACGGTTGGTATCTATCTCTCTCTCTCTCTCATTTACACGTAATTATAATTTAGGTTAAGTCATATTATCACAACTAGTTCTTAAGAAATGTTTTTAATAAATAAATTTAGTGTCTTACAAACGCTCAAAACGGAAAAGACGTTTGTGTCTTTTAATTGATCCCAATTTACAGTTGTAAATTGATCACTCAGAATAAAGAACTCGAACAGAACACAACTGCCTTTTAATTAGAACATCGGCAGCAGCACGCATAACATTTTCAACAATAAAGGTACCTACCGATATTCGGTAATTTGATGATTTCAGTGACATTATTTACCGGAATTGTTTCAGATGTGGTATTTGAAGTTTGTAATGGGTACTACAGCCTATAACAGAAAATTAACCGTACCTCCCGATATTCGGTCCTTTGATGATTTTGGCGACATTATTCACCGTAATTATTTCAAATTAATTATTTGAAGTTCGTAAGGGATACTATAGCCTATCACAGAAAATTGTCTGTGCTGCTCCACGTCTTCATTTAGCCCCCATATAATAGTACCTCCCGAAAATGTTTCAAATTTAGTATTTATTAGTATTAGTATTTATTATTTAGTATTTATTAGATTTATTAGTATTTATTATTTAGTATTAAGTTCGTAATGGGTACTAAAGCCTATGACATAAAATTGTCTATGCAGGTCCACATCTGCGTACAGCCACCATATAACGGTAACTCCCGCTATTCGGTATTTTGATAATTTTAGCGACATTTTTCACCGAAATTGTTTCAAATTTGGTGTTTGAAGTTCGCAATGGATTCTACAGCCAAAATAACAGTAACTCCCTATATTCAGTATTTTAATGATTTTAGGGACATTTTTCACCAGAATTGTTTCAAATTTGATATTTGAAGTTCGTAATTAATACTACCGCCTACGACAGAAAATTCTCTGCGCAGGTCCACATCTGCGTTCAGCCCCATATAGCGGTACCTCCCGATATTCGGTACTTTGATGTTTATGGCGACATTATTCACCGGAATTGTGCAAAATTTGGTATTTGAAGTTCGCAATTTGTACTACAGCTAATGACAGAAAGTTGTCTGTGTAGGACCACATCTGCGTTCAGCCCCATATAGCGGTACCTCCCGATACTCGGTACTTTGATGATTTTGGCGACATTATTCACCGGAATTGTTTAACATTTGGTATTTGCAGTTCGCAATGGGTACTACAGCCTATGACGGAAAATTAACCGTGCATCCCGATATTCGGCACTTTAATAATTTTGGCGACATAAATCACCGTAATTTTATCAAATTTGGTATTTGAAGTTTGTAAGGGATACTACAGCCTATGACAGAAAATTGTCTATGCTGGTCCACGTCTTCATTTAGCACCCACATAATGGTATCTCCCGATATTTGGTATTTTGATGATTTTAGCGACATTAATCACCGGAAATATTTCAAATATATTGTTCGTATTGTTTTTCGTATAGCCCCCATATAACGGTACCCCCGATATTGGGTATTTAGATGATTTTAGTGACATTAATCACCGAAATTGTTTCAATTGATTCTTCGAAGTTCATAATGGATACTACTACAGAAAATTGTCTGTGCAGGTCCAAATCTTCGTATATCCTCCATATAACGGTACCTCCCGATGTTCGGTATTTTGATGATTTTAGTGACATTATTCACCAAAGTTCGTAATGGAGTCTACAGCCTATGACTGAAAATTGTCTGAGCAGATCGATGTCTTCGTTTGGCCCCCATATAACAGTACCTCCTGATATTCGGTATTTTAAAGATTTTAGCGACAATTTTCACCGTAATTGTTTCAAATTTGGCATTTGAAGTTCATAATGAATACTACAGTCGAGGACAGAAAATTGTCTGTGCTTGTCCACGTCTTCATTTAGCACCCATATAACGGTATCTCCCGATATTTGATGATTTAAGCGACATTATTCACCTGAATAGTTTTAAATTTGGTATTTGGAGTCCATAATGGGTACTACAGCCTATGACAGAAAATTAACTGTACCTCCTGATATTCATTAGTTGTGTTCCAGTACTTTTTTAGTAGTAAAACAAGCAGAAGAGAGAACAGTTCAAAATGTCATTCTCAATTAGGTGTGCTCAAAAAATAAGGGAACGGAAAATTAGCAGAAATGCGATAAAATGTCAAAATTCAAAATTCCAAGAGTAAACAGTCCAAATCAGACTGGTGAAACCTTACTGAAACGGACGCCAAAATTTAAAAAAATTAGTATTGAAGACGATACGTTAAAATTAATAATCTATAATAATAATTAATAATCTGATTCATCATTCAGCCAGTCCTTTTCACTACTGGAATCATCCAAAAGTGCTCGGGAACATTGAAATGTATCAATACATTTTTCAACCTTGTTAGCCCTGCCAATTAAATGTCAAATTCACAATTTGCACATTTCTGCTCGGCCAAATTCATGTAGCTAAAACAAGCAGAAATGTGCACCACTCAGTGCCATTTTTTTCTCGAGAGAGCTGCAAGTTTTGCTAGTTTTTGCAGTACGGGAACGCGTTGTAGCAGAATTAGTACTAATTAGTACTAATTTGTAGGTTCTGGAACACAACTATTATTTTGATTATTTTAGCTACATTATTCATCGGAATTGAAAATTCACCGTACCTCCCGATATTCGGTATTTTGATGATTTTAGCTACATTTTTCACCGTAATTGTTTCAAATTTGGCATTTGAAGTTCATAATGAATACTACAGACTAAGACAAAAAAGTGTCTGTGCAGGTCCACGTCTTCGTATATCCCCCATATAACGGTATCTCCCGATATTTGATGATTTTAGCGACATTAATCACCGGAATTGTTTCAAATTTATTGTTTCAAGGTCATAATGGATACTACAGCCTAAGAAAGAAAATTGTCTGTGCAGGCAAACATCTTCGTATAGCCCCAATATAACGCTACTGCCCTATATTATACATTATTCACCGATTTTTTTTATTAAAGATTCGCAGTTGAATATTTTAATGGTTTATGACGAAAGTTGCCCATGCAGGTCCCCGTCGTCGTATTGACCCTTGTTTGGCACAGAGGGGCTCCGCCGATGGAAGTAAAACGCCGAATGCTTCAAGCAGTAAGCCGTAGGGGGATATGTAAAAAGATAAGTAAAAACAACAAAAACCAGTTTTTAATGCAATTTTAAATTAAACAACCCTAATATAACAGTACAGCCGATATAGGGTATTTTGATAATTTTAGCGACATTATTCGCCGGAATTATTTCAACTTTGGAGCTTGGTGTTCATAATGAATACTACAGCCTAAGGCAGAAAAGTGTCTGTGCAGGTCCATGTCTTCATATACCCTGGATATAACAGTACCTCCCGATATTAGGTATTTTTATGATTTTAGCGACATTTTCACAATTGTTTCGAATTTGGTGTTTGAAGTTCGTAATGGATTCTAAAGCCTATGACAAAAAAATGTCTGTGCAGGTCCAGGTCTTCGTTTAGCCCCAATATAACGGTATCTCCCGATATTCGGTATTTTAATCACTTTAGCGACATTTTCACCGTAATTGTTTCAAATTTGGCATTTGAAGTTCATAATGAATACTACAGTCGAGGACAGAAAAGTGTCTGTGCATGTCCACGTCTTCATATATCCCCCATATAACGGTACCTCCCGATATTCGGTATTTTGATTATTTTAGCGACATTATTTACCAAAATTGTTTAAAATTTGGTATTTGAAGTTCGTAACGGATACTACAGCCTAAGAAAGAAAATTGTCTGTGCAGGTCCACATCTTCGTATAGCCCCAATATAACTCTACTCCCCTATATTATACATTTTTCGCCGATTTTTTATTCAAGTTTCGCATTTGAATATTGTAATTGTTTATGACGATAGTTGCCTATGCAGATCCACGTCGTCGTATGATCCCTAACATAACGGCTACATTTTGTATTTTTTCAGATTCTAACAGAATTTTTAACGGAATTTTTTTTTTTTTTTTTTGAAAATTTCCAAAATTTTTCCAAATGGTGCAGGGCATTCAAAGATCGGCCCGGTCGAACTAACAGCTTACTGCGCTGGTCCACGTCTTCGTATATACCCCATATAGCGGTTCCAACCGATATTCGGTATTTTAATGATTTTAGCGATAATTTTCACCGGAATTGTGTAGTGGCGCATGTAGATATCAATCTTGAACTTGGGCACCTCTGACTGTACTCATCATAACCGCTGTTAGCTAAAAACTCTCCCTGATCAATATGTTACAGAATGATTGTTGGTGTAATCAATGTTTGGCATGTGGATATTGTTATGTGGATCCCAATTTATCCCGTAACATGTTCCAAAATGTAATGCTGTAATAATTGTTTAGAATTTTGTAATTAGCGGTGTGATGGTAGATGACGGCTAGTTATACGACCAATGTCAAGGGCTGGTGATAGCTAAGAGCTAGGCTTGGAAGCTGCGAGGCCCCGTTTCAATTCCTATGGCCTGCAAAGTTTCTTATTTACTTAGTTTTTTTACATTTTTTGTTTACTTTATGCATTGTTTTGTCATTATAAGCATACAACAAAACCTAACTTGCAACCAAATAAATACTTAATATTTATCTATGTTTTGCCTTCAAACGTTGATAGCCATAAATTTGTAAGGGTGTGTGTCTGGTTAGATTTTGATCAAAAAATTAGATTTGTGGTAACTGCTATAAAGTAAGTGGCATACTATCTCCAAGTAGCACAGTAAAGAAAGTAGGGGATACTTTCTTTTGCTGATATGAGAATTTTCTTTTTATGTAGTTGTTCGAAATCAGGCGATGAGTGACAAGATGGCACTAAAAGGTAGTCGTTTTTCAGTCTGGAAGGTTTTTTCTGTGTATGTGATTCGGCAATTCAGCCACTATTGATTACCAAGGTTACAAAAAGGGGTCGCTTAAAAAATGTCTTCCTCATTTGATTCAGATCTTTGATCAGTTCAAGCGAACGAATTTTGAAATTTGAATTTTTTTCTTAAGAAAAGAAAAAGTTTACTACCTTCACAAGAAATCAAGTTCTAAATTGCTTGCAAAAACCTAGTACAGTGGATTTTTTTGGCACTATTGTTTTTTTTTTTATCATTGTTATCGCTGGAGGACGATTTCATATAGCTGTCTGTCTGCTGTTATTCTGGTGAAACTTAGATGTTAGGAGCTACATTTTTTTGTCTCCTAACAAAAATCCTAGTATTCTGTTTGACATAATTTCACTAGTAAGATCATGTTAGATTTGAACTTCCCCATAGTAGACGGACTAATTGTTCTTGGTTGTCTTGTCATTTTGTTCTTAGGACTTCTTCTATTTTAATTTAATTCTAAATTAATTTTTAAGTAAAATCTATTTTCTTACAAAAACGATCACAATGGCGAAGAAACAAACGGTATTGCAACAGCGTAAACAGTGTAAAGAGAAGTTATTTATTTTTATATAATTTCATTGCATACCATCGGAAATATTTATAAAGTTGAAACTAAAATCTAAGTTAATACCAAAGAAAAAACTGTGGATGGTCTGTTAAGCAAATGATCTACTGTTAACGCCTGCCCTAGAGAAATTAAAGTTTGGAAATCACTGCTAGAATTAAAATTTGTTTTCGGTTTTGCATTTCAATGGTCAAATAATATTCTTATGTATTAACATATTTAAAATGAGCAGCTTCTTTGAACATGTTCTATATTTCTTATTATTTATTGGCAGTCAACGGTATTAACTATATGAAATTTAAACCGACGAAAAACTATAATTTTGAAAAGTTAAGTTGCATGAAATTATACATGAAATTAAATTACCATTAACTTTATATAATGAACTCTTCCTCTAATAAATATACCTGTTGGTTAACAATGTTGTAAAAAAGTTTCACTAGTTTGATTCGAAAGGGTTCGGAGCTGTAGGTGAGATAGGAAGAACTGGGTTTACCATGGCGTTTTTGGCGTTTCCCGTTGTTGTGGAGTTTATATGATAACATGGATGGGTGGGCATATCGTGCAACTAACATCTGCACGTAAATATTTCAATCCTTTGAGATAATGGTTCGTGTCTTTACTTTGCTTCGGACTGTGGTTAATCACTTTTCTTTAAATTTCACCTATCTTCTTCTTTTGTTCACGTCTGTTTTCTTTTCTTTGATGAAGAGCACGCATATAAATCTTTAAACTGGTAGTTGTATACAATAATGACATTTTGGCAAACCACGAGCAATAAGGCTGGATTATGCGTGCCAGGCCAAAGGATCATTTTTAAAGAAGAGTAAATATCTTCTGACATTACAAGCATACAGTGCATACTACAGTTTTGGCGCCCAACGTGGGCCCGAGTGGGATTTATACAATTTAAAAAAAGCGTCTTCGTGTTTTTAACATCGTAGAATTTCTGCTCAGGGCTGTTCACATACATTTTCATATTTTCTTTCTATTGTTTCCTATGGGATGATGATATTGGCCTGGAATTTATATGAATGAAATGCAGTGGTGCTGTTTCATATAACCGCTAATTAAGTTATTCTACCCCTTTTCTATCTTGTCTGAAAGATTCCTCTAGTAGTGTGGTTGAATGAATGAAGATTTTGGATTAAATTCTATTCCTGACTTCGTCCTCAACTACTTATTTGAATCTTTTCCTTTTCCATTGTATTACGAGTTGGAATTATAGAATGTTATTGATGATTTTTTATACCATCGTAATGAAATAACTTCAGTTCATTTTACTGTCCTTTTTTGATTTTATCATCATTTTAAAATTTAGCTTTTTGTGTAATTTTGGTATCGCTTTGGATTTGTGATTATACCTCTTGAAAGGAGTATTGAAGATATTTTAGCTCTTGGAGCTACGATTGTTGAAAATTTACCTGTATGTACCATTTGCAACTCAGTGATACAAAATCCATCTGTGTTATAGAATTTTCAGATTAAATGAAACCTTTTGCAATTCAAATGAAACTTTTTGCAGCGGAAATGAAACCTTTTGCAGTGAAAATGAAACTTTTGCAGTGGAAATGAAACCTTTTGCAGCGGAAATGAAACCTTTTGCAACCGAAATGAAACCATTTGAAACCGAAATGAAAACATTTGTAACCTAAAGGAAACTTTTAAATTTATAAAAGGAAAAAAAAATATTTTTAGTAGTTTTAATATTAAATCAATTAATTATAACTAATAAATTGATAAAGAAGAATTTTTATTGATTATAAATATCTACATTTTTATATTATTTCTTAAATTTTCAATTATTATAATAACAAATGGTTTTTATTGATTTGATATAAAATGCTTCCATATTATTAAATTCCAAATGCTAAACCCTAAAAAAGGGAATTTAAACAAATTTTGGTCTTTAAAGGTATGGCCAGGACTGAAATGCGAAATTAAGCTTTAGTATAATTTGTTATAGTATACTATTAATCTTACCTAGTAATATATACTATTAATCTTACCTAATAAAGAATTCCCGCTTCGCAGCTTTATTGATTATGGAGATAGAGCAGTCTTGCTATGTGGGCTGTTGAATTGTTCGCTCTATCGCGTACACAATGTAATGCCTTATTGAAACATACCGCTATAATTTTTAAATACCAAACATCCTAGACACAATACAATGTTGTACCAAATTTCACAGCTTAATTAAATTTCATCTCAATATCGTGATTCATTCATTAAAATAATCATTAAATCAACTTTGATCATGATTGTATATACTTTATGGGGTCTACGACGAATATTTAGAGGTGTTACAAACCGAATGACAAATTTAATATACCCTCCTTTCCATGGAGGAGGTTATAAATGGTACCTAATTCGGGTCCTTTGGAAAAAAAGACATTGAAAAACTTTTTTCATTCTTTCTGCATCTACTTCTTCCTTCTAAAAATCTAAAAGTTTAATTAGATTTGCAAAAAGTTTCATTTGATTTGCAAAAAGTTTCATTTCGGTTGCAAAACGTTTCATTTCGGTTGAAAAAGGTTTTATTTCCACTCCAAATAGTTTCATTTCCACTGCAAAAAGTTTCATTTGAATTACAAAAGGTTTCATTTAATCTGTAAATGCTATATCTGAAACTATCTGTAGAAATTCGTTCTATAGAATTTGCATCTCCTCTTACCTTAAGACTCATTCAACGTGTCCCATATGTGGTACAAAAATTATTAAGGAATCAAAACCGTTTAATCCTCCTGTAGTTCAGAAGTCTGCTGCATCTGATCGACAGACAAGGTCATCCTCAAAAGCCAGGAATATTGAAGCTAATAGGTGAGAGGAATCACTTCGCCAGAATGCTATTGTTAATGCGAGTTCTGCTGCTGTGTCCAATACCCAACCCAATTTGACGATAGATAGTGTTCAGGAAATGGTTTCTTCTTTGGTCAGTTCTCAGCAATCCCAGATTGTAGAAGCGAATTCAAGCCAAATTTCTTTTTTGGTGGAGAAAAATGTGGAAGCGAGTATAGCTCGGATAAAGATAAATAAATCTTCTCATAATGCTAATTCTTCTTCTCCTGTTGTAAATAGGAGCCAATGTATGCGATGTTGAACAAAGAACGAAGAGCAATTACTATGGTTGCCATCAACAAATACTAATCAAGTACTGTCAACATTGACAGTAATTCAGTAAATAGGTATCGATTCAGTAATCCTAATTCAGGTCATGATTTGTTGTCTCGTCCTGATAAGGTAAGCCAGATCATTACGAATTGGAGAAACATGTTCAATGGTAGTTCTTCTAGTTTGCCTGTAGATAATTTTATATATCGGGTTAAAGCCTTGAATAAGCAAACTTTAAATGGGGACTTTGAATTATTGTGTCGAAGTGCTAGTGCTCTATGCTAGTGCTTTCGTCTGGTTCTGGCGTTTTCGCTGTACAGTACGGGAAGTCCAGTGGACCAATCTCTGTAGTGCACTGAGACAACAATATAGAGATTCAAGAACAGATGTGGACTTTAGAGAAATGATACGCGATAGGAAACAGAAACCTAATGAGCCATTCGATATATTTCATGATGCCATAATAGATTTGGTGGACAGACTAGACAGACCCCTGGATGACAAGACACTGGTTGAAATCCTTCGAAGGAATCTTGAACCCGACATTCAACATGAAATATTAAATATGTCGATAAGCTCTGTAGGTCAGCTGAGGGAAATATGCAGGCGAAGAGAGTTTTTTTATACAGGATTTAATGCGAAAATGTGAGATTACCGTTAACAGGAATAGCATATTAAACAGACGTGCTGCTGAAGTTGAGCTTAGAGAAGGTATTAATCCTGAAGTTCTGAAATATGAGGAAGTTGCCGATATATCCACCATGTGTTGGAACTGTAGGAAGCCAGGGCATCGATATCAAGATTGCTTATCGGAAAGATCGGTGTTCTGTTACGGTTGTGGATCACCACAAATATATAAGCCTAATTGTGTGAAGTACAATGGGTTTTCAAAAAATGTTTAGGCTTCAGCACTGAAAAGTGCACCCAAACCGAAGACCTGTCAGCAGGCCTCCCAAACCATGTAAAAATTTTAACCCGATGTTCCCCTTCTACACACATTTCTCAAAGTAATAACCCAAATAATAGTAGTAACGTAGAACATCCCAGAAATACCCGAACCCGAACCCGGCCCCGGGTTCAATTCATATGACCTGCAAAGTAGCACAAAAAAAATTATCCGTTACTTTCTTTTGCAGATATGAGTATTTTCTTTTTATGTAGTTGTTCGAAATCAGGCGATGTGAATTTATGCTTTCCTCATTTGATACAGATCTTTGATCAGTTAAAGCGTACGAATTTTTAAATTTGAATTTTTTTTTTTTAATAAAAGCAAAAGTTTACTTCCTTGAAAACTTCACAAGAAATCAAGTTCTAAAGTGCTTGCAAAAACCTAGTACAGCGGATTTTTTTTTGGCACTATTGTTTTTTAATCATTGTTATCGCTGGAGGACGATTTCAAATAGCTGTCTGTCTGCTGTTATTCTGGTGAAACTTAGATGTTAGGAGCTACATTTTTTTGTCTCCTAACAAAAATCATAGTATTCTGTTTGACATAATTTCACTGGTAAGATTATGTTAGATTTGAACTTCCCCATAGTAGACGAACTAATTGTTCTTGGTTATGTTCTCATTTTGTTCTTAGGACTTCCTAAACGGTATTACAACAGCGTAAATAGTGTAAAGAGAAGTTATTTATTTTTATATAATTTCATTGCATACTATCGAAAATATTTATAAAGTTGAAACTAAAATCTTAGTTAATGCCTCACTCCCTCTGAAAGGCCTTTCATCGTGGGAGCTACTCTTGAAACTAAGTAAGTGCAAATCTCTGTACAGAGTATCCAGTACTCTGTTTCATGTGGAAGACAATTTTTCTAAATTTAATTTAAGAAAGATTAAAGTGTCCAAAGTGCCAATTTCAACATATTGAAAAGATCTTTTTTTGTATTCGTTCAATTATTTGTCTGACTGTGCTGGTTTGTTTAATATGTTAATGCTACAGTTGGGTTAATGGTGGATGGTCTGTTAAGCAAATGATCTACTGTTAACGCCTGCCCTAGAGAAATTAAAGTTTGGAAATCACTGCTAGAATTAAAATTTGTTTTCGGTTTTGCATTTCAATGGTCAAATAATATTCTTATGTATTAACATATTTAAAATGAGCAGCTTGTTTGAACATGTTCTATATTTCTTATTATTTATTGGCAGTCAACGGTATTAACTATATGAAATTTAAATCGAAGAAAAACTTTAATTTTGAAAAGTTAAGTTGCATGAAATTGTACGAAAGTCAACGACCTAACAGCTGTTCGTTGTTAACAGAAAAATGAATAACGTCGGTGTAGCTTACACAAACATGCACTTCATTACTGTTTCATGGATTTCATTGCATATTTATTTTTTTATATACCGATTTTTGTTTCAATACCAAAACCAACCATGGATGGGTGGGCATATCCTGCAACTAACATCTGCACGTAAATATTTCAATCCTTTAAGATAATGGTTCGTGTCTTTACTTTGCTTCGGACTGTGGTTAATCACTTTTCTTGACACTAAAATTTTAGTTAATATTCCAAAAAAATGCGCAGTATCAAAAGAGTACAGAATTTGCCAAATATCTTATTGCCGGATTCTAATGAGCTGTTTCAAACCTCACCCTCTCTGAAAGGCCTTTAATCGTGGGAGCTACTCTTGAAACCAAGTAAGTGCAAATGATGATTTTACAGACATAATTTACCGGAATTGTTGGAAAATTGGTATGTCAAGTTCGTAATGGATACTACAGCCTATGACAGAAAATTGTCTGTGCAGGTCCACGACTGCGACTACCCCAATATTACTGTACCTCCCGATATTCGGTACTTGATGATTTTAGCGGCATTATTCACCGGAATAGTTTCAAAATTGGTATTTGAAATTCGTAATGAGTACTACAGCCTATGACAGAAAATTTTCTGTGCTAGTCCACGTATACATTTTGCCCCCATATAACGGTACCTCCAGATATTCGGTACTTTAATGATTCTTATACCCTCCACCTTGGAAAGGAGGGTATATTAACTTTGTCATTCCGTTTGTAACATCCTTAAATATTCTTCGTAGACCCCATAAAATATATATATTCATAATCAGCATAAAATTCGAAGTCGATTTAATGATGTCCGTCTGCCTGTCTGTTGAAATCACGAAAAGGCCACATTATTTGACGTAGAGCGCCAAAATTTTGCAGAGCTATTTGTATTGTGTCTAGGATGGTTGGTATTGATTGATTTGATTATTTATGCCACATTTTTTCACGGATTTGTCTGAAAATTGTACTTGTTGGGTCCCTGTGCGTGTTGCAAAACATTGCATGTATGGGTCCACGTTTTGGTATAGCCCCCATATAAAGGTACCTCCCGATGTTCGGAATTTTGGTGGTTTTTGCCAAATTTTTTCACTGATTTGTCTAAAAATTTGTATTTGTGGGTCATAATGGGTTCTAGTTCGTGTAGCGGAACATTGTATGTATAGGTTCACGTCTTGATATAGTCCCCATATAACGGTACCTCCCAATATTCGGTATTTTGATGATTTTTGACACATTTTTTAAGAATTACTCTGAAAATTGGTAGTTGTAGATCATAATGGGTCCCGGTCATTGTAATTGTAGGTCCATGATTTGATATAGCCCCCATATAATGGTACATCCCGATATTCGGTATTTTGATGGTTTTCGCCACATTTCTTCTAATGTTTCCTTTACCCTAAGGTGGAAGGTATTAAAAGTTTGGCCCGGCCGAACATAATGTTTTTTTTTTTACATGTTTAAGATTCTAACAGATTTTTTAACGGAATTTATTTATTTATTTTTTAAATTGCCAAAATTGTTCCAAATGGTGGAGGGCATTCAAAGATCGGCCCAAATAACGGAACCTACCGATATTCGGTATTTTGATGATTTTACCGAAATTATTCACCGGACTTGTTTCGAATTTGGTATTTGAAGTTCGTAACTGATAATACGACAGAAAATTGCCTTTGCAAGTCCACGTCTAAGTTGCGACATTATTCACTGGAATAGTTTCAAAATTGGTATTTGAAAATCGTAATGGGTACTATAGCCTATGACATAATAATTGATGATTTTAGCGCCATATTCGCCGTAATTGTTTCGAATTTGGAATTTGAAGTTCGTAACTGCGACAGAAAATTGACTGTGTAGGTCCACACATTCGTATAGCCCCCATATTACGGTAGCTCTCGATATCCGGTATTTTGATAATTTTAGCGACATTATTCACCGGAATTGTTTAAAATTTGGTGTCTGAAGTTCGTAATGGATTCTAATATTAATATAATATATTAATATTGTAATGGTTTATGACAAAAGTTGCCAATGCAGGTCCTAGTCGTCGTATTGACCCTAATATAATGGTTACATTCTGTATTTTGTAAGATTTTAACAGAATTTTTATGACTTTATTTTTTTTGAAAATTGCCAAAATCGTTCCGAATGGTGGAGGGTATTCAAAGATCAGCCCGGCCGAACTTCCAGCTTTTTAATTGTTATTTCCTCCACCATAGTATGGAGGGTAAATTAAGTTTGTCATTCCGTTTGTAACACCTCGAAATATAAATTTTAGACACCACAAAGTATATATATTCTAGACCAGAATAAAATTCTATGTCGACTTAGCGATGTCCGTACGTCTGTAAATCTCTGGAAATCACTCCAGCTTCCGAACAAAATGAAGTAGGTGCACAAAATTTTACTCAAATGTGTATTAGTCTGCAGGACTTTTGGTATTAAAAATAGGTCACAATGATATAATGATACCTCCCTTTTTTGGTATTTTTGTGATTTAAGCGACATTATTTACCGAAAATGTTTCAAATTGAGTATTCGAAGTTCGTAATGTGTACTACAGGCCATGATAGAAAATTGTCTTTGCAGGTCCATGTCTTCGTATAGCCCCCATGTAACGGTACCTCCGATATTCGGTATTTTGATGATTTTAGCGAGATTATTTACCGGAATTGATCGAAATTTCGCATTTGAAGTTCGTAATGGATACTACATCCTATGACGAGACTTGTCTGTGCAGGTTCTCGTCTTCGTATAGCCCCAATACAACGCTACTCCCCTATATTATACATTATTCACCTATTTTTATACCCTCCACTATAGTATGGAGGGTACATTAAATTTGTCATTCCGTTTGTAACACCTCGAATAATCGTTTTAGACCCCACATACTATATTCTTGATCAGCATAAAATTCAATGTCGATTTAACAATGTCCGTCCGTCTGTTCGTCTATCCGACTGTCCGTCTGTGGAAATCACTCTAACTTCCGAACGAAATGAAGTAAGTTAATAAAAATTTGGTAAATTGTGTATGAAGTCTGTAGGATTTTTGGTATTGAAAATGGGCCATGTTGGTCCTCGTCTTCGTATAGCCCCCATTTAACGGTATCCCCCGATATTCGGTATTTGGATGATTTCAGCGGCATTATTTACCCGAACTATTTCAAATTTATTATTTGAAGCTCGTAATGAATACTACAACCTATGACTGAAAATTGTCTGTGCAGGTCCACGTCTTCGTATAGCCCCAATATAACGGTACCCCCCGATATTCGGTATTTTGATGATTTTAGCCGCATTACTTACGGGAACTATTTTAAATTTAGTATTTGAAGTTCGTAATAAATGCTACAGCCTATGACTGAAAATTGTCTGTGCAGGTCCACGTCTTCGTATATCCCCCATATAACGGCACCCCCCCCCCCTGATATACGGTATTTTCATGTTTTTAGCGAGATTATTTACCGGAGTTGATTCAAATTTTGCATTTGATGTTCGTAATGGATATTACAGTCCGTGACAGAAAATTGTCCGTGCAGGCCTATGTCTTCGTATAGCCCCCATATAATGGTACCCCCGATATACGGTATTCCGATGATTTTAGCGACATTATTTACCGGAATTATTTAATATTTTGTATTTGAAGTTCGTAATGGATACTACAGCCTATGCCAGAAAATTGTCTGTGCACGATTATGACAAAAGCTGCGTATGCAGGACGTCGTCATATAGACCCTAATATACCGCTACATTCAGGATTTTTTTTTAGATTTTAACTGAATTTTTAATGGATTTCAATTTTTTGAAAAATGCCAAATTTGTATGAAACGTTTTTTACTTGTTTTTATACCCTCCATCATAGTATGGAGCGTATATTATGTTTGTCATTCCGTTTGTGACACCACAAATATATGTACCCCCTGACTTTCGGTATTGTGATGATTTTAGCGACATTATTTACCGAAATTGACTCAAATTTCGCATTTGAAGTTCGTAATGGATATTGCAGCCCGTGACAGAAAATTGTCCATGCAGGTCCATGTCTTCGTATAGCCCCCATATTATGGTACCCCCGATATACGGTATTTTGATGATTTTAGCGACATTATTTACAGGAATAATTTAATATTTTGCATTTGAAGTACGTAATGGATACTACAGCCTATTGCCAGAAAATTGTCTGTGCACGCTTATGATAAAAGTTGCACATGCAGGTTCACGTTTTCGTATAGACCCATATATACGGCTACAATCTGTGTTTTTATGATTTTAACAGAATTTTTAATAAATTTTAATTTTTTGAAAAATGTTCGGCCCGACCGAACTTACAGCTTTTTTACTTGCTTTGTATTTAAGTTTCGCATTTGAATATTGTAATGGTATATAACAAAAGCATCCTATGCAGGTCCACGTCGTCGCATTGACCCTAATATAAGGGTTCGGTACTTTTTAAGATTTTAGCAGAATTTTTAGCGGTTTTTATTTTTTTGAAGATTGACAAAATCGTCCCAAATTGAGGAGGGCATTCCAAGATCGGCCCCCGAAATTACAGCTAATACGCAGGTCTACGTCTTCGTATATCCCTCATACAAATTTACCTCCCTATATTTGTGTATTTTGGTGATTTTAGCGACAATTTGGTATTTGAAGTTCGTAATGGATACTACAGCCTATGACAGAAAATTGTCCATGCAGGTCCACGTCTTCGTATAGCCCCAATACAACGCTACTCCCCTATATTATACATTATTCACCGATTTGTATACCCTCCACCATAGTATGGAGGTTACATTATGTTTGTCATTCCGTTTGTAACACCTCGAAATATACGTTTTAGACCCCACAAAGTATATATATTCTTGATCAGCATAAAATTCAATGCCGATTTAACGATATCCGTCCGTCTATCCGTCTGTGGAAATCACTCTATCTTCCGAACGAAATGAAGTAAGTTGATAAAAATATGGTAAATTGTGTATTATGTCTGCAGGTCTTTTGGTATTGAAAATGGGCGATGTTGGCCCACTTCTTCGTATAGCCCCCACATAACGGTACCCTCCGATATTCGGTATTTTAATGATTTCAGCGACATTATTTACCGGAATTGTTTCAAATTTGGTATTCGAAATTCGAAATGGATACTACAGCATAAGACAGAAAATGGGCCATGTACGTATAGCCCCCATATAACGGTACCCCCCGATATTCGGTATTTTGATGATTTTAGCGACATTATTTACAGGAACAATTTCAAATTTGGTATTTGAAGCTCGTAATGAATACTACAGCCTATGACTGAAAATTCTGTGCAGGTCCACGTCTTCGTATAGCCCCCATATAACGGTATTTGAATTTCGCAGTGAATACTACATCCTATGACAGAAAATTGTCCTTGCAGGTCCACGTCTTCCTATAGCCCCCATATAACGGTACCCTCTTATATTCGGTATTTTGATGGTTTTAGCGACATTTTTTACAGGAATTTTTTAAAATTTTGTATTTGAAGTTAGTAATGGATACTACAGCTTATGACCAGAAAATTGTGCACGCTAATGATAAAAGTTGCGTATGCAGTTCCACGTCGTCGTATAGACCCTAATATACGGCTATATTCGGTGTTGGAGGATATTCAGAGTTCAGCCCGGCCGAACTTTCAGCTTTTTTACTTGCTTTGTATTTATCTTTCGCATTTGAATATTGTAATGGTCCACGTCGTCGCATTGACCCTAATATAAGGGTTACATTCGGTACTTTTTACGATTTTAGCAGAATTTTTAGCAGTTTTCATTTTATTGGAAATTGACAAAATCTTTCCAAATGGTGGAGAGCATTCAAAGATCGGCCCCCGAACTTACAGCTAAAATCGCAGGTTTACGTCTTCGTATATCCCTCATACAACTTTACCTCCCATTATTTGTTATTTTGATGATTTTAGCGACAATTTGGTATTTGAAGTTCTTAATGGATACTACAACTTATGACAGAAAATTGTTTGTGCAGGACCACGTCTTCGTATAGCCCCAATATAACTCTACTCCCCTATATTATACATTATTCAACTTATGACAGAAAATTTTTTGTGCAGGTCCACGTCTTCGTATAGCCACAATATAACGCTACTCCCCTATATTATATATTATTCACCGAATTTTTTTTATTCAAGTTTCGCGTTTGAATATTGAAATGGTTTATAACAAAAGCTGCCTATGCAGGTCCACGTTGCGCATTGGCCCTAATATAAGTGTTGCATTCGACACCTTTTAAGATTTTAGCAGAATTTTAACGACTTTTATTTTTATTTATTTTTTTTTTGAAAATTGACAAAATCGTTCCAAATGGTGGAGGGCGTTCACAGATCGGCCCGGCCGAACTTACAGCTAACATCGCAGGTCCACATCTTCGTATATCCCTCATATAACGGTACTTCCCGATATTTGGTATTTTGATGATTTTAGCGACAATTTGGTAATTGGATACTATATCCTATGATAGATATTGTCTGTGCAGGTCCACGTCTTCGTATAGCCCGATTTTACCGACATCGTTTACCAGAATTGTTTCAAATTTGGTATGTGAAGTTCGTAACGAATACAACAGCCTATGACAGATATTGTCTGTGTAGGTCCACGTCTTCGAATAGCCCCCATATAACGGTACCTATGATATTCGGTATTTTGATGATTTTACCGCATTATTCACCGGAATTGTTTCAAATTTGGTATTTGAGGATCGTAACTGTTAATACGACAGAAAATTACCTGCGCATGTCCAGGTCTTCATAGCGACATTATTCGGCGGAATAGTTTCAAAATTGGTATTTGAAATTCGTAATGGATACTATAGCCTATGACATAAAACTAATCCTACCTCCCCATATTCTGTATTTTGATGATTTAAGCGACATTATTCGCCGGAATTGTTTCAAATTTTGGTATTTGAAGTTCGTAATGGGTACTACTGCTGTTTGCGTACCAAAATGAAAATAAAGGAAATGGGAGAAAAATAAAAACACTATCAATTAATATTTTTTCCCACTGAACAGTGGACTGTATATTTTTTATAGGGTGGCTGTTCGTGGAACAATATTACCTTCGTACAAAGGGTTTTTAGCAGTAGGACGTAATCCTATGCTTGTTAGTACTCGTAGAGTCGGTAGAATACTGTAAAGGCAGCAATTACAAAACGTCACTCCTTAGGAAATATAATTACCTTTGACATTATGTACGAAGTACAAAGTCGTATTAAGAGGTAGTAGACATTACCTAAGGAGTATACAAATCACCCGTGTTGCAAATATGTAATATTAACGCAATTTAATGAAAATTAAGTTTAAAATTAAACATTCCGCCGGTCTTTGCAACATTTCACCGTGTTGCAAATTTTACGTTAATGTTAGTTATTTTCATGTGAGCTCGTGGAGCACGATCGTACTATGCCTCAAGGAGGAACTGATTGTTTCGTGAAAACAATGGACAATAAAAATAAAAAGGTTGTTTTCAATTTTTCATGCGAGCTCATAGAGCACGATCGTGCAATGCCCGACACATGAAAACTGAAAGAATTTGCTCGTAGAGCAAAATCGTGCAATGTCTCGAGAAGGTCCTGATCTTTTAAAGGTTGATCTCGTCGAGTCCAATGTGGCGAAAACACTGATTTCTCCTGGAGGAACTCCAGGGACCGTCGAAAACGTATTTTAAATTAAATTTTCTTCGTGGGAGGTTCTGCTTCATCCGTTGTGTATGCCGTGGGCCTCAGGGATCAGCGCAGCCATCAAATCGTTGTTTTTTATTGTATATGGGACGTATTCCGCCCACCATCGTCGCAACCATCATTCTAAATTTTGCAACTCATATGAAAAGTAAAGAGGAAGCGAAAATGTAAATAGGAACGAACGAACGAAAATGTAAATAGGTCGTTTTTCAAGTGTACAACTAACTCCGTAGAAGTGGGACAGGAATTGAAATGGCCGTCGGACGAAAGTGCCATTTTCAATATTAAATTTTGCGACTCACATTGGGTTACATTTATGTGAATTATGGATCGGTGATCCAGAAATATAAACAATTATAAATGCGTAGCATCTGCTTTAAGACCTGGCATTCAAAACTTACTGGATGCGATGCCTCTTTGAAAATTAAGTACAGACAGCCGTATAGCCTTTGCTTATGCGGATTGAATTCATTTGCGTGACAAATAAAACAAGAAGACGTAGTCGATCCAAATGGTCGTTGACCAATATTTGCGTAGCAAGTAGGAGGATGAAGTGTAGGCGATGGAATCTTTGTGTTTTCCGTGGGAAAACTGACCTATAACTTAAACACGTATGGAAAAAGCGTCCGTAGGGAAAGATGTGAGCAAAAGTGACTCAAAGTCCCCAGTCTTTTACCCTAATCTAAGGATCCCTAATCAGAAGGTTGTAGAAGGGAGTTTGGCATTGGACCAGTAATGATCCAGCCGAAGACGGTGCACTGCGCTATTAATGAACCTAGCACCTTGGTACGCGTACCCTGTAGCAGAATCTTCGGATAAAGGTCTGCACCTAATAGTAGGTCAACAGGATCAGGGTCGGCCAAACGAAAATTTGGCGATTGCGGAATGGTGTCACGTTTTATCGAAAATGATGGCAGATTTTCTGCAATTGTCGGCAGAACCAGAGCATTAGTTTCCATTGTCTGCGTAGCGTCCAATGGAGAACTGATACGAACGGGACATTGCTTACGGGAAATTTGTGTAACGGACCCACTAACCCCATAGATTGAAGCTTGAACGTTATTCGCGCCTATACCCAATCTTTTTTGTATACGTTCAGAAACAAAAGATGCTTCTGAAGCAGGATCTATTAAGGCTCTAGCTGGGTACGTGGTACCTTTGTGCACAATATGCACCATAGCTGTGCCTAACAATACTTTTCTGCTCTGCGTGGAATGGAATACCTGACGGTTTGAAGACCCTGATATAGTATTGGTAGAAATAGTAGGTAGAATTACCTGATCTAACATTTGAAGTCGTCGGAGACGATTGAGGTGTGGCCTCGATGTGTAACAGCGTGTGATGCCGTTTATTGCATATAGTGCAGTTGTAAATGCATTTTCAAGATTCATGTCCGTGAGACAAACAATTAAGACAACAGAAGTGTTTCTTAACTATGCTTATTCCTTCAGGAACTGAAAGTCTAAAGAATTTATGACAAACTCTTTGTCGTGAACAAAGCGCACATGATTAAGCGAGGATGTACGAGGTAACCTTGAGTAATGAGGGGCACTTTGGGCCATGACGGAATTTGATGTATTCGTTGCACCATTCGTAGCAATGGAACGTTTATCATTGTTTAGAGGTTCGACGTAATCGATGCCCCTGATACCACGTAAGCAGGTCAGAATTTGGATCCTTTCTGTAAGAAATTGACCCAAAAATTTCCACGAAGACAAAGTAGATTTGTTCTTTATGCTTTGTTCCCAAAGCACCACGCAGTTCTTAGGTAACCTCTAAAGACACAGGAAAAGTAGAATAGGATCCCAGTCTTTTGTCGACACATCATAATTAGACATGGATGAAATACACCCGTTTATGCCTAGTTTCTGCACTAGTTTCTTTGTCTAAAACTGGAAGGTTAAAAAGGAGCTTAAGTTGGTGGTTCACCAAAATTCGAGGATTGTCATATATAGAGAATAATGCACTCCATGCTATATAAAAGTTTTTGTGTGTAAGCGAAATTCATGGGCATCACCACTGGTTTTATTATTCAAATGGCATAAGCGCTCAATATCGCTTATGCCGCTATTATTTATATATGTGGCGGAAAATAAGTCCCTGAACGTAGGCCAGGAAAGAAAATCGCCATTAAACACATCGATGTCACAGGGTGGCAAATTTAACCTGTGACCGGAATTTTCATTTCCACAGGGTGTGAAAGATGAATTTTGGGAATTTTCAGATCGATGCGGAGCATTCGATACGGTCGCTGTATCTTCGGAACGAAGTATTGAAGTGTTACCTATATGAGATTTTGGTAAAATTACAGTAGGTGACTTAATCGGAGCCCGTAGCGCACCTAACTTTCTATTAATGGACGCTAGAATATTTAAAAAGCATTTGTAGGCGACATCGTGTTCGATGTCGGCGGCCTCATTAGAATTTTTATCATCATATAGGTAATCGAGGCACTTTTCAAATTGGAATTTAACTTTATCCCATAGTGTTCCGACCTCAGCTCCTTGTAATTCTAGGATGTAAACATCGAGCTCTTCGTCCCGTTGGGAATTGAAATTGGCATCAAATTTTACCAAAGCATTAGTAGCTCGGATGAATAAATCCAAAGGAGTGAGTGGCATTTTGAATGCAAATCAGAAGCAAAACAAATGAACAATGTTTATTTAGAAACGTAATGTCTTGTTTGAAAAACAAATACAGCCGAAGAATACAGAACTGCAGCGAAAATACAAAAAATTGTAATTTAATTTGCACGAAAATGCGAAAATATTTTTAAAACGACACATAATGTCAAGAAAATCAATATTTATTTAATGAAAATACACTGATTGTATAATAGTCGTCCCAATATTAATTAAGGTTTAACGTGATTAAACCACAAAAAGTAAAATAATATTATAAATGAATTATGAAAATTTTCTCAGTATACATCAAATTTCGAAAATTATGTACAGCGTAAATACAGCGTAAAATACGCGTAATTTGTGGCAACGTGTCGTATATACCACGTGCCGAAAAAATTTTTCAAAAAAAAATATTTAGGAGTCGAAAAACTCAAAAATATGATACAAATTACTAAAACCGATTGTAGGCTGCACAAACTGTGAGTTGCACCCTACTAATCGTTCAGAATAAAGCAAGAAACAAAACAGTTTTCTCGAAAGAGTTTGCAAATATAAATAGTAATATTTGTATTAAACGTTATGTAATAAAATATTACAATGCACATATATGTATGTATATACCGAATGTAGGGTGTATTGTATCGGAGATACAAGCAAAATTTTATTATCGGTTGATATTCAAAGAAATCAACACAAAATTTTATTGCAAATGGCACTTTCAATTTTTCAATAAATATATAATGATAAATGATCGTGAACACACCTATTGTATGTGATCAGCTATCATTTATCAGTGAGTGTCACTATTGTAATTTACACGAATATTTAAACAAAACGGAACCAACAATCCGCAGTGATGACAAAAATTATTCTTTTATATTGTTGTTGTTGTGTTTTACAAACATACAAGAAGATGAAAAACACAACTATAATGTATATTGAAAACAGTAGTGCAAGCAAAAAATATTTAAGAAATGTGCTATAAATGAAATTATTAGGCAAAGCGACATACAAAATTACTGTGACTGTGGTTGTGTATGCGATTTGTTGTAAACAAATCGAATTGTTACATTAGTGATGTTTTGTTGCTTGAAATAAATGCCGACGGCAATCTCATGGGAGACTGACGGACGTACAAACTTGTTGAAAACGACCGAAGGCTTTGTTTTGTTTTATTAACACAACAATAACAATGTTGGGTATGTCACTTTAGAAGTAATTTAGAGTGTACATACCTTTGTTGAGGCGGTTTAAATAAAATGAAAATAATTAATTAGATGTGATGGTGGTGACCGATGATCCCTTTGCTGTTGTTGACGACGTAGTCGTTGTATTCCTTGCCAAGGCAAATAGGCGGATCTTATAATCCGATGTTTGCTGCGGTGCAGGCGTTTCTCGTTTGTTTTTCCTCGTGAAGGAACGAGACAGATCGTAAAATCCTGGTCGATCGGACCAAAGTTTGCGTAGCAAAATGAAAATAAAGGAAATGGTAGAAAAATTAAAACACAATCAATTAATATTTTTTCCCACTGAGCAGTGGACTGTATATTTTTTATAGGGTGGCTGTTCGTGGAACAATGCTACCTTCGTACAATGGGTTTTTAGCAGTAGGACGTAATCCTATGCTTGTTAGTACTCGTAGAGTCGGTAGAATACTGTAAAGGCGGCAATTACAAAACGTCACTCCATAGGAAATATAATTACCTTTGACATTATGTACGAAGTACAAAGTCGTATTAAGAGGTAGTAGATCTTTAAATGCCCTCCACCTAAGGAGGAGAAAAATCACCCGTGTTACAAATATGTAATATTAACGCAATTTAATGAAAATTAAGTTTGAAATTAAACAACCGCTTATAGCAGAAAATTAACCGTACCTGCCGATGTTCGGTACTTTGATGATTTTAGCGCAATTTTTCACCGTAATTGTTTCAAATTTGGCATTTGAAGTTCGTAACTGTGACAGAAAATTGACTGTGCAGGTCACCTTATGCGCCACCATATAACCATAGATTTTAGCGACTTTATTTACTGGAATTGTTTCAAATTTGGTACTCGATGTTCGAAATGGATACTACGGCATAAGACAGAAAATGGATCATGTAATTCCACGTCTTTGTATAGCCCCCATATAACGGTACCTCCCGATATTCGGTATTTTGATGATTTCACCGACATTATTCACCGGAATTATTTCAAATTTGGTATTTGAGGTTCGTAACTGTATTTAATTTGCTTTTATTTTATTTTTATTATACTATAAATAAACAAAAAGTTTAGATAACATACTTAAGTTTCTCAAAAACATTTATTATAAGTACAATTTAAACGATTTTATTTTCAGTAATTGTTTACATCTGTAAGGATTTTAATAATTCGCAATGTATTCATGTGTATGCATATATACATACAAATAAGGAAATTTCTGCATATATGTGTTTTAAATAAAGCTTTACTCCATTCGTTTTTTAATGGAACACAAAAAAATTTAGTAATAACAAATGTCGTCTATATTTGTTTCGAAAAAGCGTTGTTTATAAAAAAAAAACAATAGTTTATATTCCGACGCGTTTTTTATTCTGAAAAAGTTGCCTCACATTAAATGTGTACTCATGAATTGACTTACTAGCAAACTATTGAAGCAACACATACACACACACATGTCTCTTTTGTCAGAACAACTCCACTAAGAAATAGAGTAACGATCAATTATAACGGTATATTTTTGTTTGTCACATATTTTTGGTTCAGCGAAGTGAAGTAGAAAATTCCTTAATCATTTCATTGTGTGTTTCAATCGGAGAACATTAAAAGAAATACATACTTTAAACAAAATAAAAACGGTGGTAAATAACACAAAATAATATGATTTGCTTTATGTGTAAAAAACGTTTTGTAACAAGAAACATTTTTTCAAACACCTTCGTGGTGATCATTTTCTAAAATCTACTGATTTATACAAGTATTGTGGTCAAAATTATGAATATTGGTCTTTTCAAAGATATAACAGCAGTTTTTCTCCTCAAGAACCGAAAAATGAAATAAAACAAACGCGGGTTTTAAGAAGTGTGAAACAAATTGAGGAAATAGAAACAGACATTCCGGTTATTCTTGACACTCAATGTGAACAAAATATTGATGTTTCTCCTACTCCTTCAAACTATATGCAACCTGATTTGGAAAAAAAAAAGAAATTTGAAAGAGTTAGCGAGAACGTTATTAAATTCCTAACAAGTATGCATTCAAACTATAATTTTTCAAGAAAAGATGTTACTTTTATTTTACTTTTACTTTTACTTTATATATATATATATATATATATATATATATATATATATATATATATATATATATATATATATATATATATATATATATATATATATATATATAAAACGGAGTATTTGCTGTCCGAAAAACTAAAAAAGATTAATCTTGTTCAAAATCAAAAAAAATCGGTGATTGTTCGAAGAGAAACACTAGCTCATACTAAAGGTTTGGTCCACTCAAATTTGACCAAAAAATTACAACAATGCCTATGGCATTTATGTTCAAAAAATTTCAGAAAAAATAATAATTTTTACCAAATGCGGTCGATTTGTCATGAACTTGAGAACTCCAATGAATTTCAAAATATTATTCATCGACCACTATGGCAAAAAAAAAAGGTTAGGCGGTATCCCGGTAAACTGTTAATTCCTTATAACTTTTACTCCGACGACATCGGGATTAATAACTCATTGCGTTCCCACGCCATTACCCATTCAATCTGAAATTTATACTTTTTTTTTCCTACATTGTCTAACGCCACAAAATTGACAGATATTTTTGTCCTAGGAAGTATTAAAAACAAAGACATACTAAAATTAGGTAATCAACAGAGTCTTGCATCAGTAGTTGAACAAATGACATTTTTAGAAACCGATGGTTTGGATATAGAGATGTCAGATGGTGCTACATTTCATGTTTATTTTATACCTCTATTAATTCTGGGCGACAATTTGGGTTTGAATAGTATTCTTGGCTTCATAAAAAAATTCAACGGAAAGTTTTGCCGTTTTTGTGAGATTGATTATAAATCTAGTCAGAAATCTAGAAAAATATAACAGCGCATTAGAAATTACTGATTCGAAGAAAACCGGAATCATTGCAAAATGTGAATTCATCCAAATTCCAAGCTTTCATGTAATTGACAATATAAGCGTAGACGCAATGCATGATGTCTTGGAGGGTGTATGCCATGGCATGACAAATGTCATATTGTATTTGGTTACTACCAAAAAATACTTTTCACTTGAAGAATTAAATAAACGTAAACGATGCTTTGAGTATGGAGAGCTTGAAATTGGTAATTTTTCACCAGATATTACTAAGCTACATTTGGAAAAAAAGCATTTAAAAATGTCTGCTCGTGAAATGCTAACTTTTGTTACATATTTTCCGATTATGGTAGGCGATTTCGTGCCACGTGACGATGAAGTTTGGCAGCTCGTACTAACATTACATAAAATGTATCTCAAGTTATTTAATGATAAACTTAAACCTAAGTTTCATATACTGACGCATTATCCTGAAGTTATAAAGGCTTGCGGCCCAGTTCGAATTTTTTGGTGTTTTCCGTATGAGGCAAAACATAGGAGCTTTAAATTGTATGCTCACGCAATCACGTCTAGAAAAAATATTTCTGCTTCCATGGCAAAAAAATATCAATTTGTGTTTGCAGATTTTTTGTTAGAAAAAACTGAGATTCCCGACATTATTTGCTCCAATACCAGCGAGTGTCAAGATTATTTGCTGGACGTTATAAGCCTCAAATTAAAAGTTGCAAAGAATACTATAAAGACTTTTGAAAAAGTTGTTTATAAAAATATCACATACAAAAGTTTGTAGCAACAAAAAAAGATGATGTATACAATATTGTTAATATCGTTGTTTCACAACTCACTGCATTTGAAATTATTCCAAATGATAAAGGAGAATATACCGTTTTGAAACTTCACGAATTAATTGGACCACCGGCCACATTGATTAATACCGCTAATATGCTTCGTTTCAAAGAAACAATTTAAAAATACCTTTTTCCATGCTAAATATTTTTTTTTTTTTATATTTAAAATGTCTGAAACAAACTCGGAGGCTTTGAACTGTGGCGAAGAAGATGCCTTGAAAAACTTACTAATATCATGGGGTGTAGAAGACAAATTGGACATACTCATACTTAAGATTAAACTTATATGCTTACCCTATATTATATTTTGAAAAAATATTTAATAAGTGCCTTGTTCTTTTTACTTTTCCTTTGTCTTTTGTGGTACAATAACGTTTACTACTTATAGGTGAACATATTTCTATTGATATTTTGAAAATACTAACTGACGAACAAGTAAAAGAGCTGACACAGAATTGGAGACAAGGCTCATTATTTCACAAAGTGGAGATATGATTAACCATCCATTTTGGGCAGAATGTTCAAGTTCTCTAGTTTTTTCCAAAAAAGCCGATTCGTGTAACTCATCTGATACAGAAGTCGATAACGTCAATATGTTGGAGCTATTGCAAAGTAATAAAAATGGGGAACGTGTGCTACAGTTTTACAAAGTTTTAATTATAAACATTGCTGCCCAGCATTTTGCAAGAAAAGACACACCGATGACTCTCCAACAAGCTACAAACTCGAAACGCGATTATTGTCTTTATTTCCGACTGATAAACTTGAATTCTATCGAACAGAACGCAGAGGAAAAATTTATGTAAAATCCCAAAATCTTAAAAAACAAAGCAAAGAGCTTTTTATCTTGGAAAACGAATCACCTACGACGTCAAATAAGTTGGTGAGTAAATATATCAAATAGTAAACATTTGACAACTTTGGCGTAATTCTACAAAAACTGTTTTTAATTCAGATTGATATTGACTTCTTGATAATGCACAAATCGCACAACAAAATGCTCAACTGGTACCAAAAAATCCGAAAGTTGGTTAACTTTCTAAAAAATCTAAGCAACTTAAATGTCATGGTGAGTCAACAATTTTAGAAACTCTGCAGGACGAAGATTTGGAAAACGGTAAGAGTCTTCAAGTCTTCGAAGAAGTCGATAACGTCAATATGTTGGAGCTATTACAAAGTAATAAAAATGGGGAACGTGTGTTACAGTTTTACGAAGTTTTAATTATAAACATTGCTGCCCAGCATTTTGTAAGAAAAGACACACCGATGACTCGCCAACAAGCTACAAACTCGAAACGCAAATATTGTCTTTATTTCCGACTGAAAAACTTGAATTCTATCGAACAGAACGCAGAGGAAAAATTTATGTAAAATCACAAAATCTTAAAAAACAAAGCAAAGAGCTTTTTATGTTGGAAAACGAATCACCTAGGACGTCAAATAAGTTGGTGAGTAAATATATCAAATAGTAAACATTTGACAACTTTGGCGTATTTCTACAAAAACTGTTTTTAATTCAGATTGATATTGACTTCTTGATAATGCACAAATCGCACAACAAAATGCTCAACTGGTACCAAAAAATCCGAAAGTTGGTTAACTTTCTAAAAAATCTAAGCAACTTAAATGTCATGGTGAGTCAACAATTTTAGAAAGTCTGCAGGACGAAGATTTGGAAAACGGTAAGAGTCTTCAACAAATCGATCAAACCTAATTTAACGTTATTATTTTGCAGATCGGGGCACATTTGTAGTGAAAACCCTATGGATTTTACATTATGTTCTTTTCCCGACTGGGCGGCAAGTTCGAAAAACAATACTCGGAAAGAAGGAAATATCTCACTATACAATAAAGGACTCCCAGAAGACGTTTTTGTTTTTGGGAACGATTTTGCAAGAATTACACGACCATATGGATTTTTTGTTAAAGATGAAAGAACATATTCAGCCTTTTATATTGGGAATCGGAAGTCTGGACGATATACATGAAATTTTTGTTTATTTTGATGGTGACCTCATACAGTTTCCTAATTTCCTTCGCTCTTTGGATATTTGTTTTGAAATGTTTCATTTATTTATTTTACAATATCCCACAGCATCTGAAACATTTTGGATCTTTTTGGAAAACTACTTTTTTGAAATAAGTTCAAGCTCAAAGAAAAATTCAAAGGTAAGCATCCTCTTGGATGATTTAGAGAAACAATCTGAGTAATTTGTTTCAATTTAATAAGTTATAAATTCTCAGATGTTTATAACATTAAATTAGATAATAATTCAGCAATTTTTTATATTTATATCTTCATATCAGTTAAAAATAAGTTAGAAAGTTAGATTTATGCAAATAACAAACATTCCTAAATTCCGCAGATTAAAAATTGAATGTGTATTTGAATTACCTCAAATAATTACAAATAAACACACTTATACACTATATAACTAAAAAAGTTATAGTATTTTATAAGAACTTGTATGTTGAAAATATTTTCAATATATTCCTGTTAAAAACAAATCAAAATGGACTGAAAAATGAATGACAACTAAGTAGAATTGTTTACAAAATATGATATGTAAGGAAAAAATGAACTTTTGTAACAATGATTAAATAATATCTACAAACTTAATTTTGAAAAACCGCTTGCAAAACAAGTCAAAATATGAATTTATTATTTTTGAGTTTAACATAAATATCTAAGACCTCTTTGGTTTGTAAATGAATTAATGAAGATACGTTTTTACAAAATAAAGAAAATATAAAAAAATAAGTATGTGAATATATTCTTGTCTAAATAGTAAATAATGTATGAACATATTCACACAAAAAATGAAACCCATTCATAAAAAAATTAATAATTTCATAAAATCAATGAAACCCTATCATTATTTAAATGTACATCATTCATTTAGCATATGAAGGGGTTTTACTTGTTGTATAAATATGTTTTATTCAATCTATTAACATATTTCATTGGATTTATGAAGACATGTTATTCGATTTATGAATAAGTTTCACTATATATCTATGAAGATGTTGCATTGAATTAATGAATATGTTTCATATAATAAATGAAAGCTTCATTAAATTAATGAATTTATTTCATTACATCAATGAACATATTTCATTGGGTTAATGACTTTGTCATTAGTCCAATGAAACTTTTTCAATAAATGTGTGAATATGATTCATTAGACGAATGCAACTATACATTAAATATTTCATATAATCTATGAACTTGTTTCATTATATCTATGAATAGCTGTCATTAATCTACTGCAATATTTCATCCATCCAATGATGAAAACGTTTCATTAAATCTATGATTTCGATTCATTCATCCAATGAAATATTTCTTTGGTCTTTTTTTTAATGCAACATTTCATTGGGCCAATGCAGAAATTCATTATATTAATGCAGAAATTTCTCTCAGTGTACCTTATATCGGGAGGCACCTTTATATGGGGGATATACTAAGACGTGCGCTGTAAGTTCGGGGAGGCCGATTTTTAAATGCCTTTCTCCATTTGGAACGATTTGGTCCATTTTCAAAAAATAAAATCCGTTAAAAATTCTGTTAAAAAAATAAAAAATACCGAATGTAATCGTTAAATTAGGGTCTATACGACGACGTGAACATGCATAGGCAACTTTTGTCATAAACCATTACAATATTCAAATGCGAAACTTGATTTAAAAAACTTCGGTGAGTAATGTAGCTAAAGTCATCAAAATATCCAATATCGGGGGATACCATTATATGGGGGCTAAGTGAAGACGTGGTCCAGCACAGACAATTTTCTGTCATAGGCTGAAGAATTCACTACGAACTTCAAATACCAAATTTGAAACAATTCCGTTGAATAATGTCGCAAAAAACATCAAAGTACCGAATATCTGGAGGTACCGTTAAATGGGGGATATACGAGCAAGCGAACCTGCACAGACAATTTTCTGTTTTAGCCTGTAGTATTCATTTCACACTTTAAACAATAAATTTGAAACAATTCCAATGAAAAATGTCGCTAAAATTACCAAAATACCGAATATCGGGAGGTACCGTTATATAGGGCCTGTAAGAAGACGTCGACCCGCTCAGGCAATTTTCTGTTTTAGGCTGTAGTACTCATTACGAACTTCAAATACCAAATTTGAAACAATTCCGGTGAAAATTGTCGCTAAAATTATCAAAATACAGATTATTGGTAGGTATCGTTATATGGGTCATATACGAAGACGTGCGCTGTACGCTGTTAGTTAGACCTGGCAGATCTTTGAATGCCCTCCACTATTCGGAACGATTTGGCGAAATAAAATCCGTTAAAAATTCTGTTTTAATCTTCAAAAATGCCGAATGTAGCCGTTATATTAGGGACTATACCACGACGTGGACCTGCATAGGCAACTTTTGTCATAAGCCATTAGCATATTCAAATGCGAATCATGAATTAAAAATATTCGGTGAATAATGTAGCTAAAGTCATCAAAGTACCGAATATAGGGAGTTACCGTTATATTGGGGCTATACCAAAACGTGGATTTGAACAGACAATTTTCTATCATAGCCTGTAGAATCCACTACGAACTTCAAACACTAAATTTGAAACAATTCCGGTGAAAAATGTCGCTAAAGTTATCAAAATACCGAATATCGGGAGGTCCGTTATGTGGGGGATATACGAAGACGTGGACCTGCACAGACACTTTTCTGCCTTAGGCTGTATTATGTCGCTAAAATCATAAAAATACCTAATATCGGGAGGTACGATTATATGAGGGATATACGAAGACGTGCGCTGTAAGTTCGGCCGGGCCGATCTTTAAATGCCTTCCTCCATTTGGAACGATTTGGTCCATTTCAAAAAATAAAATACGTTAAAATTTCTGTTAAAAACTTAAAAAATACCGAATGTAACCGCTAAATTAGGGTCTCTACGACGACGTGGACATGCATAGGCAACTTTTGTCATAAACCATTACAATATTCAAATGCGAAACTTGAATTAAAAACAAGTAAAAAAACATTAAGTTCGGCCGGGCCAAACTTTTAATACCCTCCACCTTAGGGTAAAAGAAACATTAGAAGAAATGTGGCAAAAACCATTAAAATGCCGATTATGGGGAGGTACCGTTATATGGGGGCTATACCAAAACGTGTACCTATAATTACAATGTTTCGCCACCGGAGCTGGAACCCATTATGACCCACAAATACCAATTTTTAGACAAATCAGTGAAAAAATGTGGCAAAAACCATAAAAAAACCGAATATCGGGAGGTACCGTTATATGGGGGCTATATCAAATCATGGACCCATGCATGCAATGTTTCGCCACCGAAGTTGGAACCAATTATGACCAACAAATACCAATTTTCGAACAAATCCCTGAAAAAATGTGGCAAAAATCATCAAATTACCGAATATCGGGAGGTACCGTTATATGGGGGCTATACCAAAACGTGGACCTATATTTACAATGTTTCGCCACCGGAGCTGGAACCCATTATGACCAACAAATACCGATTTTCAGACAAATCCGTGAAAAAATGTGGTAAAAAACTAAAATACTAAATATCGGGAGGTACCTTTATATGGGGGCTATACCACAACGTGGACCTATACATGCAATGTTTTGCCACACGCTCAGGGACCCGCTATGACCTACAAATACCAATTTTAAGACAAATCCGTGAAAAAATGTGGCATAAATCATCAAAATACCGAATATCGGGAGGTACCGTTATATGGGGACTATACCAAATTATGGACCCATACATGCAATGTTCCGCCACCGGAGCTGGAAACCATTATGACCCACAAATACCAATTTTTAGACAAATCGGTGAAAAAATGTGGTAAAAAAAACTAAAATACTAAATATCGGGAGGTACCTTTATATGGGGGCTATACCACAACGTGGACCTATACATGCAATGTTTTGCCACACGCTCAGGGAGCCGCTATGACCTACAAATACCAATTTTAAGACAAATCCGTGAAAAAATGTGGCATAAATCATCAAAATACCGAATATCGGGAGGTACCGTTATATGGGGACTATACCAGAACGTGGACCGAAAGATCTCATTTTCAATACCAACCATCCTAGACACAATGCAAATAGCTCTGCTAAATTTTGGAGCTCTACGTCAAATAATGTGGGCTGTATCGTGATTTCAACAGACAGACAGACGGACAGACAGACAGACAGACAGACGGACAGACAGACAGACGGACATCGTTAAATCGACTTAGAATTTTATGCTGATTATGAATATATATACTTTATGGGGTCTAAAACGAATATTTAGGGATGTTACAAACGGAATGACAAAGTTAATATACCCTCCTTTCCAAGGTGGAGGGTATAAAAATCGGTGAATAATGTAGCTAAAGTCATCAAAATATCCAATATCGGTGGATACCATTATATGGGGGCAATACGAAGATGTGCACAGACAATTTTCTTTCCTAGGCTATAGTACCTGTATAAGTTCGATACGTTCCACCACAACTTTCCAATACTCGTCAATCACGGATGCTGATTGGCACACTGGCATCTCCTCTACAATTCCCTTGGCGGATACCGTAGTGAGCGAATCGCCGCTGGGTATTGGTTGTTGGCGGTAGGCCCACCTTGCTCTCATTGGTAGTAGTTGTAGTTGTAACAATATACAGACATGGGACCCTCAGCGGTCACTCAGAACCTCTGCGTTCACTTGTCTGTATTTGCATATGTATTAAAAATAGACAAGGGATCCTCTGCAATCTCTTAGAAGTAGATCACTTGTCTAGTAGAAACGAAAGCGAAAGCACACGGCCTCTGTCGCCACCCCAGTTACTAAAGGTAATTTGTCAGTTAGAAAAGAAACAAGTAAAAAAACATTAAGTTCGGCCGGGCCAAACTTTTAATACCCTCCACCTTAGGGTAAAAGAAACATTAGAAGAAATGTGGCAAAAACCATTAAAATGCCGATTATGGGGAGGTACCGTTATATGGGGGCTATACCAAAACGTGTACCTATAATTACAATGTTTCGCCACCGGAGCTGGAACCCATTATGACCCACAAATACCAATTTTTAGACAAATCAGTGAAAAAATGTGGCAAAAACCATAAAAAAAACCGAATATCGGGAGGTACCGTTATATGGGGGCTATATCAAATCATGGACCCATGCATGCAATGTTTCGCCACCGAAGTTGGAACCAATTATGACCAACAAATACCAATTTTCGAACAAATCCCTGAAAAAATGTGGCAAAAATCATCAAATTACCGAATATCGGGAGGTACCGTTATATGGGGGCTATACCAAAACGTGGACCTATATTTACAATGTTTCGCCACCGGAGCTGGAACCCATTATGACCAACAAATACCGATTTTCAGACAAATCCGTGAAAAAATGTGGTAAAAAACTAAAATACTAAATATCGGGAGGTACCTTTATATGGGGGCTATACCACAACGTGGACCTATACATGCAATGTTTTGCCACACGCTCAGGGACCCGCTATGACCTACAAATACCAATTTTAAGACAAATCCGTGAAAAAATGTGGCATAAATCATCAAAATACCGAATATCGGGAGGTACCGTTATATGGGGACTATACCAAATTATGGACCCATACATGCAATGTTCCGCCACCGGAGCTGGAAACCATTATGACCCACAAATACCAATTTTTAGACAAATCGGTGAAAAAATGTGGTAAAAAAAAACTAAAATACTAAATATCGGGAGGTACCTTTATATGGGGGCTATACCACAACGTGGACCTATACATGCAATGTTTTGCCACACGCTCAGGGAGCCGCTATGACCTACAAATACCAATTTTAAGACAAATCCGTGAAAAAATGTGGCATAAATCATCAAAATACCGAATATCGGGAGGTACCGTTATATGGGGACTATACCAGAACGTGGACCGATATATCTCATTTTCAATACCAACCATCCTAGACACAATGCAAATAGCTCTGCTAAATTTTGGAGCTCTACGTCAAATAATGTGGGCTGTATCGTGATTTCAACAGACAGACAGACGGACAGACAGACAGACAGACAGACGGACAGACAGACGGACAGACAGACAGACAGACAGACAGACGGACAACGTTAAATCGACTTAGAATTTTATGCTGATTATGAATATATATACTTTATGGGGTCTAAAACGAATATTTAGGGATGTTACAAACGGAATGACAAAGTTAATATACCCTCCTTTCCAAGGTGGAGGGTATAAAAATTACCAATAAAAACATGGATACATATTGAATTTATATAATTAATCCTTGTGTTTTATTTCTTGTATATTTTCTTTCTTTTACACACCACATGCGCGAATCACCCGCACCTCACCAACACATCACATCTCACATCACATAATAACTCTGGGGAGTTATCGTTGTCTTACCGCTGTCGAAGCCATTCCCCCACTCCCCGGAGTTAAACTGTTCACATTACGAATTTCAAACACCAAATTTGAAACAATTCCGGTGAAAAATGTCGCTAAAGTTATCAAAATACCGAATATCGAGAGGTACCGTTATGTGGGCGATATACGAAGACGTGGACCTGCACAGACACTTTTCTGTCATAGGCTGTAGTATCCATTATGAACTTCAAACAATAAGTTTGAAACCATTCCGGTGACTAATGTCGCTAAAATCATAAAAATACCTAATATCGGGAGGCACCTTTATATGGGGGATATACGAAGACGTGCGCTGTAAGTTCGGCGGGGCCGATCTTTAAATGCCTTCCTCCATTTGGAACGATTTGGTCCAATTTCAAAAAATAAAATCCGTTAAAAATTCTGTTAAAAACTAAAAAAATACCGAATGTAACCGTTAAATCAGGGTCTATGCGACGACGTGGACATGCATAGGCAACTTTTGTCATAAACCATTACAATATTTAAATGCGAAACTTGAATTAAAAAACTTCGGTGAGTAATGTAGCTAAAGTCATCAAAATATCCAATATCAGGGGATACCATTATATGGGGGCTAAATGAAGACGTGGTCCAGCACAGAAAATTTTCTGTCATAGGCTGAAGAATTCATTACGAACTTCAAATACCAAATTTGAAACAATTCCGTTGAATAATGTCGCCAAAAACATCAAAGTACTGAATATCGGGAGGCACCGTTAAATGGGGGATATACGAGCAAGCGAACCTGTACAGACAATTTTCTGTTTTAGCCTGTAGTATTCATTTCACACTTAAAACAATAAATTTGAAACAAAAAATGTCGCTAAAATTACCAAAATACCATATATCGGGAGGTACCGTTATATAGGTCCTGTAAGAAGAGGTCGACCCGCTTATGCAATTTTCTGTTATAGGCTGTAGTACCCATTGCGGATTTCAAATACAAAATTCCAGTAAACAATGTCACTAAAATCATCAAAATACCGAATATCGGGAGGTATCGCTTTACAGACAATTTGCTATCAATGGCTGTATTATCTATTACGAACTTCTAACGCTAACATTGAAACAATTCCGGTGAATAATGTCTCTAAAATCATCCAAATACCGAATGCCGGTGAGTACGATTATCTGGGGCTATACGAAGACGAAGACAAATACCAAATTTGAAACAATACCGTTGAATAATGTCGCCAAAAACATCAAAGTACTGAATATCGGGAGGTACCGTTAAATGGGGGATATACGATCAAGCGAACCTGCACAGACAATTTTCTGTTTTAGCCTGTAGTATTCATTTCACACTTAAAACAATAAATTTGAAACAAAAAATGTCGCTAAAATTACCAAAATACCATATATTGGGAGGTACCGTTATATAGGTCCTGTAAGAAGACGTCGACCCGCTCAGGCAATTTTCTGTTATAGGCTGTAGTACCCATTGCGGATTTCAAATACAAAATTCCAGTAAACAATGTCGCTAAAATCATCAAAATACCGAATATCGGGAGGTATCGCTTTACAGACAATTTGCTATCAATGGCTGTATTATCTATTACGAACTTCTAACGCTAACATTGAAACAATTCCGGTAAATAATGTCTCTAAAATCATCCAAATACCGAATGCCGGTGAGTACGATTATCTGGGGCTATACGAAGACGTGGATCTGCACAAATATTTTTCTGTCATAGGCTGTAGTACCCACTACGAACTTTAAATACGAAATTTGAAACAATTGAGGTGAATAATGTCGCTAATATCATCAAAGTACCGAAAATCGGGAGGTACCGTTATATGGGGGCTATACGAAGATGTGGACCTGCGCAGACTCTTTTTTGTCATAGGCTGTAGAATCCATCACGAACTTCAAACACCAAATTTGAAACAATTCCGGTAAAAATGTCGCTAAAATCATCAATGTACCAAATTTCGGGAGGTACGGTTAGTTTTCTGTTTTAGGCTGTAGTACTATCGTTATATGTGGCATATACGAAGACGTGCGCTGTAAGCTGTTAGTTAGACCGGGCAGATCTTTGAATGCCCTCCACTATTCGGAACGATTTGGCAAAATAAAATAAGGACGTTATATTAGGGACTATATATATATATATATATATATATATATATATAATACACAAACGTTTTTTCAAAGCTAATACACCCTCCAGAGAATGGTGGAGGTTATAAAAACTAAGCCTGCGACGGCTGCCTAACTAAGCATATGTATGTAGTTGGCGTATGTAAACAGACGATCGACCGCAGGCGTACATATGTCACACGCGTAAATATGGTAATATAATTATGTATGAAGGATCAGTGAAAAAATAGAAAATATGTGATTGTTGGTGGTGTTTTTTTTCTTTTCTTATTCCTTTTGAAAGTGAAAGAATGAGTGGATGTTATTGTTATTGTAATATTTATTATCTTTTTATTAAAACTATTTAAATTTTCGTTTTTACAAACTATTGCGCCACATTTTTTAAATAATTAATTTGAATTAATTCCACTCGCTTTTGAAACAGAATTCACTTGTTAATAATTATTTTAAACACAAAAGTATTCCTTTTTTTTAACTGATCACTATGTCCGCCCGAGACTTATAAACAATATATCGATATAAGGACGGACAAACGAAGGGATACGCGACGCGTTGCAAAGCGGTCGTTGTTGTTGTAAAACAATGTGGTTAATGATCTTCATGTTTGTTGTTTATTTTTCGAGTTATTGTTTTCGCGAGCTCACAATAAACAAATCACTGCACTAGCCTACCTTTTGTTGATGACTATGTAAGTAGATAAGTTGATGTAAATGATGTTGTTGCTGTTGGAAATAACCAAACAAGAATAAAATTAGAAAACGAAACCAATTTACTCGTATCCGGCTCGATTGGACCAAATAATGTTATCGCCGAATAGAATAAATAAAATAAAAACACGAACGTTTTAATTTAAAATTCTAAGAAAAAATTGGTTTATTGTGTTAAACTTATAAATTATAAAGGAGGCGATAGGAGGCGTCGGCGGCAAACTGATTCTCGTTATAATCTGCATTTACCAGTTCAATGTTGTAACAAAAAGGAAAATGCAGATTGTATCGAGCATAGCATTCAATAAAGTCTCAAACACAATGAATATGAAGACGACAAAAGAAATTAATGCACTTATGATTCTAAATTAAACAGTATGTTTCGTGTGTTTTGGAGATATTATCAATTTGGATAGAATAATTGAGATCTTAGTCATCTTATAGTAAGTTTGATGCACACAATATTGGTATTTATTTATCGTATTGTCCCATGCGATTGGCATAGTTTGATATTTGATAGATGAATACATTCTTATATATAATGGCTCTTTAAAACAAATAATTGTAATACCCTCTTTTTAATTTCAAAATTAATTTTCAATAAATTGAGTTAATTTGTAACACGGGTAATTTTCTTCTTCTTAGGTAATATCTACTACCTCTTTATACGACTTTGTACTTCGTACATAATGTATTGTAATTGCCGCCTTTGCAGCATTTTACCGACTCTACGAGTACTAACAAGCATAGGATTGCGTCCTACTGCTAAAACCCTTTCTATTAAGGTATTACTGTTCCACGAACAACCACCGTATAAAAATAAACAGTCCACTACTCCGTGGGGAAAATATATTGATTAGTTGAGTTGTATTTTTCTCCAATTTTTCATTTTGCTCCACAAACATTGATCCGATCGAACCGGATTTTACGATCTGTCTTCTTCCTTCTGTTTCGCAGAAAAACGGATTCTAGAATTCATATAGGTATTTGCCTTGAAGAGGAATAAAACGACAACGTCATCAAAAACAGCAACGGAATCATCGATCACCACCATCACCTCTAAATAAATTTCATTACATTTTAATTAAACCGCACAACAACACTTTGAATTACGTTTAAAGTGACATACTGAAAATTGTTAATGTTGTGTTAACACAAAAAACCCAGCCTTCGGTCGTTTTCAACAAGTTTGTATGTCCGTCCGTCTCCTATGAGATTTCCGTCGGCATTTATCCCAAACAAGAAAACATCACTACATTGTTCACCGGAATTGTTTCAAATTTGGTGTTTGAAATTCGTAATGGATACTACAGCCTATGACAGAAAATTGTCTGTACAGGTCCACGTCTTCATATATCCTACCTGTATTCGGAATATTGAAGATTTTAGCTACATTATTCACCGATTTTTTTTTATTCAAGTTTCTCATTTGAATATTGTAATGGCTCATGACAAAAGTTGCCCATGCAGGTCCACGTCGTCGTATAATATACGGCTACATTCGCAATTTTTAAGATTTTAACAGAATTTTTAACGAATTTTTTTTTTTTTTGAAAATTGCTAAAATCGTTCCATTTGGTGGAGGTTATTCAAAGATCGGCTCGGCCGAACTTACTTCGTTTTTACTTGTTGTATAACTCGAACTTTTCTCTATAGGTTTGACCTCAAAATAAAACGAATCTAACTTAGCATTCCACCTTATACCAAGAGGTTTAGAACTACTAGCTTCAACAAATAACAACGTCTACCGAATTTCTGGAAGGAAACATTTCGAAATATTTTTATTATTTCCTTTCAAACTTCGACGAGGAAACTGCAAGTAAGTTGGTCTCAAGGTCATGAGCTCCTACAAATACATCATCCGTGTACATGGATTTTCGCAATATGTGGGTTGCAAGAGAGAATTTCTTTTCTGTTTTGTCCGCGAGTTGCAAAAGAGTTTTAATAGCTAAGTAGGGAGCACAATTCAAACCGAATGTCACGGTTTCCAATCAAAGTCTTGAATTGGCTGTGTTGGCGAGTCCCTATAGAGAATTTTTTGAAGTAGGAGAGTGCCTAGGGTCTACTCGAATCTGCCGATATATTTAGGTTATGTCCGTATTATACACGAATTTAAATGGTCGTCAACGAAGTATCAAAAAACAAGATCCAGTTGTAGAGTGGGTCCAACATGTAAAATGTCGTTTGAACTATTACCATTAGAATTTTTATTCGAAGCATTAAAGACAACACGAAGTTTATTTGTCTGCTCTTCGGGGTTGATTACCGGATGAAGAGGCAGAAACTGACTTCATATGATCCAGTTCTATATATTCAGTCAGAACTTTATCGTACGTAATGTTAACCTTAAGTTTTTTAATAGAGACGCTTCATTCCGAATGAAGTGCTTAAGGACATTACCACGAGATTCCCCTAAATACCTATCTGCATCTAAGTCAGATCGTATGGGCAAAGTTACCATGAATCTACCGCTAGATAATCTATGGGTAGTTCGGACATAACTTTCCTCAGAAGACGATCAAGGGGAACGGCATTTTCTGTTTAGGAAGCTCTTTTAACTCCCAACACCGAAGCAAAGTTTTATTCAGAGAATCCTCTTCTTCAACATTAATGGTGTTAGCAAGGGTTTTAACTACCGACGGCGGAATCGGCCCAGTGAAAAGCCTCACGAAAGCTGAATTTTGTGCTAACAATGTACCAAATACAGAACGACAACTTTCTAACAAGATTTTAGGATATAAATCTGCAACAAGCAGCAGAACTAAAATCTAAGGAGGCGATGAACGAAGGTAAATTTCCTTAAAAAAATTGCGATACTAAAGCATTGGAAACTAAAACCGATGAATCTCAAGGACCTCCAATTGTAATCAAACAAATTTTGAGTGCATGCCCGAAATAATAATTTTTGTTGAAGGAACTGGAAGGGGGTTAAGGTTTGAAGTTATACGATGACTTCGACTTTGACGTGTGTTTGCAACTGTTTTACAATCAGCGACTTCGAACCTGGAAATTTTAACAACTGATTATTTACACCATACGCAGACGTGGTCCTGCTTTGTATATGCTGTAGTATCAATTACGAACTTCAAATACGAAATTTGAAACAGTTCCAGTGAATAATGTCGCTAAAATCATTATGATTGGGAGGTACGGTTATATGGAGGGCTACACGAATATATGAGTATATCCCCTAATCGACGAGTCACTAACGTTTTTTCAAAGCTAATACATCCTCCAGAGAATGGTGTAGGTTATAAAAAGTAGGCGTGCGACGGCTGCCTAACTAACCATATGTATGTAGTTGGCGTATGTATGTATAAACATTAAATAGACGATCCACCGCAAGGGTACATATGTTCACACGAGTAAATATGGTAATATAGTTATGTATGAGGGATCAGTGAAAAAATAGAAAATATGTGATTTTTGGTGGTGAAAATATGTGATAATTGGCATAGTTTGATGTTTGATAGATAAATGCAATCTTATATATAATATTGTTCCACGAACAACCACCGTATAAAAATGTGCAGTCAACTTCTCTGTGGGGAAATATATTGATTAATTGTGATTTTACTTTTCTCCAATTTCCTTTATTTTCATTTTGCTCCGCAAACATTCTTCCGATAGAATCGCATTTTTCATTTTGTCTTGGCAAAAAAACGGATTCTTCAATCCATTTACGGGTCTTTGCCTTGAAGAGGAATAAAACGACAATGTCGTCAAAACCAACAAAGAGTTCATCGATCATCACCATCACCTATATATACATATATATATATATATATATAATATATATATATATATTATATATATATATATATATATATATATATATATATATATATATATATATATATATATCTATATATATATATATATATATATATATATATATATATATATATATATATATATATATATATATATATATATATATATATATATATATATATATATATATATATATATATATATATATATATATATATATGAATATATATATTCACATAGTAATATTTTATTAAATAACGCTTAATACAAGTAGATTGCAACACACAGATCGTGCACCCTACATTTGATTTTACTTATTGTCGTGAAATTTTTGAGTTTTTCGACTCATAACACATTCCTTTCAGAACGTTTTGTTCATAAGTAGACTTTACGATTCACTGCCACATAATGCGTGTACACTGCCAACAATTTTCGAAGCTTAAAAGACACTGTCAAAGAAATTTGAGAAATTTAGATTTTTTAATATCATGTTTTGGTGGTTTAATTACGTTAAACATAAATTGATATTTGGAATAGTCCACGATTTTTATATAATCAGTGTATTATCATAAAATAAATCTTAATTTCATTGACATTACATGTCCTATTGAAAATATTTTACGCATTTTCGTGCAAATTAAATTAAACATTTTTGTATTTCTGGTGCAGTTTTGTATTCTTCGGCTGCATTTGTTTTTCCAACAAAACATTACGTGCCCAATTAAACATTAGCTACTAACTCTTTGCTAAAATTTGTTGCCTAGTTTAGTTCCCAAAGGGATGAAGAGCTCGATCTTTACATTCTAGAATTACAAGGGGCTAAAATCAGAAAAGTTAAGTTAAATTTCAATTTGAAAAGTGACTCGATAACCGATATGATGATAAAAATTCTAATGAGGACGACATTTCAGCCGCAGACATCAAATACGATGCCGCATACAAATTGTGTCAAAGTTTTCGCTTGCATACAAAAACTTTAATCTAGCATGGAGTGCATTATTTTCTACATATGACAATCCTCGAATTTTAGTGAACCACCAACGTAACCTCCTCTTTGACCTAGTGCAGGGTTAAATAAATTACAAAGAGGCATAAATGGGTGCATTTCGTCCATGTCAAATTATGATGTGTCGACTGAAAACTGGGAACCTATTCTAGTTGTCCTATGTCTTCAAAGATTGATTGTGGTGCTTTTGGAGCAAAGCATAAAGACAAATCTACTTTGTGTTTGTGGAAAGATTTGGATCAATTTCTTACAGAAAGGATCCAAATTCTGACCTGCTTGCGTAACATTAGAGGCATAGATTACGTCGAACCTTTAAACAGTGGTAAGTGTTCCAATTCTACGAATGCTGCAACAAATGCATCAAATACCACTTCCACATCCCAAAAGACCCCTCATTTCTCAAGGCCATGTCGCACATCCTAGCCTAAATCATGTGCGCTTTGTTCACGACAAAGACGTCAGCTAAGAGTTTGTCATAAATTCCTTACAATTTCAGTTCCTGGAAGAATCTGCACAGTTAAGAAACATTTCTGTTGTCTTAATTGTTTGTCTCAAGGACATGAAGCCTCTAAATGTAACAGCATTTACAACGGCACTATATGCAATAAACGGCATCACACGCTGTTACGCATCGAGGCCACGCCTCAATCGACTCTGACGAGTTCGAATGTTAAAAGACCAGATCAAGTTAAGACAGGTATTTAATACCGCTCAGATCAGAAAAATATTGTTAGGCACAGCTATGTTCCATATTGTGTACAAAGCTACTACGTACCCAGCTAGAGCCTTGATAGATCCTGCTTAAGAAGCATCTTTAGTTTCGGAACGTATGCAAAAAAGATTGGGTATAGGCGCGTTCAACGTTCAAGCTTCAATCTCGGGGGTTAGTGGGTCCGTTTCACATTCATATCATTTCTCCATTGGACGCTATGAAGACAATAGAAACAAACGCACTGGTTCTGGCGACAATTGCAGAAAAACTGCCACCAGACATGACACCCTTTCGCAATTGCCAAATCTTCGTTTGGCCGACCCTGATCCCTTTTCTTCTTGTCCTGTTGACATATTGCTAGGTGCAGATCTTTATCCGAAGCTACAGTGGACTTGTACAAATGTGTTAGGATCATTAATAGCAAAGAGTACCGTCTTCGGCTGGATCATTACTGGTCCAATGCCTAACTCCCCTCTACAACCTTCTATTTAGGAGTTCTACTTAGATTAAGGTAAATGGCAGGGGACTTTGAGTCACTTCCACTCACACCTTTTCCAACTGACGCTTTTTCCATATGTGTTTAAGATATAGGTCTATTTTCATATGTAGGACATAAAGATTCCATCGCCTACACTTCTATTTTCTACTTGCTATGCAAATATTGGTCAACGACCATATGGATCGACTACGTCTTCTTGTTTCATTTGTCACGCAAATGACTTCAATCCGCATAAACAATGGCTATACGGCCGTCTGTACTTCGTTTTCGCAGAGACAACCCATACTGTTCACCGGCAATGTTTTTGAATGCCTAATTTTATAGATGCGAAGTATCTGCCAAATGTTTCTATTACTTGATTACCGATCCACATTTCACCAAATATAATCGAATGTGTGTATCGAAATATAATATTGAAAACGGCCCTTTCGTCCGACGGCCATATCAATTCCTTTCCCAATCCTACGGAGTTAGTCATAGTCGATGTTTCGTGTCGTTATTTATAGTCGTCGAGGAAGCCTCTCTACTCTTTCGCTACAAATTTGGAAAAAACTTGGTTTTATGGCCGTGTTTTGTGGTTATTTTGACCAAAGTTCGTTCCTTAATACAATTTCGCTTCCCCTCTACTTTTCATATGAGTTGGAAAATTTAGAAGGACGGCTGCGATAATGGTTTGCGGATTACGTCCCATAAACAACACGGAACAGCGAGTTGATGGCTGCGATGATCCCTGAAGCCCACCGCATACACAGGTGGTGAAGCAGAACCACCCTCGGAGAAAATGCAACTATAAATCCGCCTCCGACGGTCCATGAAGTTTCTTCAGAAGTTATCAGTGATTTCGCCACATAGGACTCGTCGAGTTCAACCTTCAAAAGATCAGGAACGATCTTGATATACGAGCACATAATTTCAGTTTTCTTGATACGATCGGTTCCTTCTCGAGCATTGCAGGATCGTGCTCTATGAGTTCGCATGAAAATTGAAAAATTTTTTTGTCCTTTATTTTCATGATACGATCAGATCCTTCTCGAGGCTTAGCACGATCGTGCTCCTTGAGTTCACATGAAAATAACTAGCCTTAACGTAAAATTTGGAACCCGGTAAAATGTTGCAATGGTTGGCGGAATGTTTAATTTTAAAATTAATTTTAATTAAATAGCGTTAATATCAAATATTTGAAACACGGGTAATTTTTTTCTCCTTAGGTAATATCTATTACCTCTTAATACGACTTTGTACTTCGTAAATAGTGTGAAAGGTAATGATATTTCCTATGGAGTGACGTTTTATAATGGCCGTCTTTACAGTATTCTACCGACTCTACGAGTACTAACAGGCATTGGATTACGCCCTACTGCCAAAAAACCTTTCTATGAAGATAATATTGTTCCACGAACAACCACCCTATAAAAAAATACAATCGGCTGCTTCTGTGGGTGAAAATATTCAAAATTTATGCGTTTTTCAATTTATTTTATTATCTTTTGGCTCTGCAAACACCCTCCACCATACTATGGAGGGGGTGCCCGGACTTTACGCCCATGGACTTAAGGCCCAAAAAAATTTTGGGCTTTATGACATCCTTCAAAACGGTCACAAGTCCCAAAAAAAATTTTGGACCTTAAGACCTCCATCGAAACGGACATAACGACCTACAAAGAGGTGGACTTAAAACCCAAAATTTTTGGGCGTTATGACCTCCCCCAAAGCGGCCATAAAGTCCAATTTTATTTGATGCTTTTTCGTATCAAATTTTTTAAAATTTGTTTATTTAATATGTTTCTATGTAAGGTAAGAACAGTTATTTATTTTTTTTTTGTTTGATATGATTGTAAGTTATAGTTATTGCTTTGACTAATGGTAAGTCACAGACTTTTTTAAACCATTGAGGAAGATGAACCAAATAAGTGAGTTTAAATTTGTCCCTGATGTGCGACGAAATTGTGAATTGTTGTATACAACATGTAACAAACAACTTTATAAATTCAAACTCAATATAAAAATAAAAAAAATGAGGAAGTTCGCAGATATGTTTGTTATCAAAAAAATTGTAACGCTTCAATTATGTTAATTAATAAAGAACAGTGCTTCGAAAACAGTGATAAAGCTATCCACAGTGATCATCCAAATCAAGAGTCTGAAATGAATACCTTTCAATTAAAAAGTGCAATTAAACTTGAAGTATCCAGACCAAACATAAAAGTCAACAAACTGCGAAATATTTTTAATGCAGAGTGCCGAAAACAAAAACATTCAGCCAAAAATGTTGTTTATAAAAAAATGCAAAGAAATTTGAGAAGAATTAAGTCATCTGCTATGCCAAAGTCGCCCCAAAGCCCTCAGGATTTTATAAACACATTTAAAGATAAAAACATAATGAAAGATTATGGAATGTGCGAAAGTAATCCAGAAAATTCATTTTATCAAACAACAGTTCTGGAGCAAGATTTTGCATATACTTTATTTTTTTCTATATCAATTGGTGATTTGATTAAAAATGTGGGTGCTTCCGAGCGTCATTTCCTAATTGATGCTACATTTTCTGTTGTACCATCTTGTGGATACAAACAGCTTCTAATTATATATTTCGGTCATGACCGACATGTAAGTATTTTACTCAACTATAAAAATAATGGAACTCATTAAATTGTGTGAAACGAGAGAATAGAAGACAAGTAGTTAAAATTGAAAAAATCGCGCGATTTTTTTAAATTTAACTGCTTGTCTTCTATTCTCTCGTTTCACACAATTTAATGAGTTCCATTATTTTTATAGTTAAGTCAATAGTTTATTTTTAAAATAAGGTAATCATAATATTTCACATTTGTTTATTTTTGTGTGTTTTCTAGGTGTTTCCCTTTGCATTTATTCTTATGACGAAAAAAAGTCAAAAATCATACGAACACGTATTCAGGTTCATAAACTCAAATCTTTTAGAGCTAAAGCCTAAAATGTTTATAACCGATTTTGAAAAAGCACTTCGTAATTCTCTTACAAAAGTTTTTCCTGAAGTTCGATAGAAGGGGTGTTGGTTCCATTTTTGCTAAGCAATGAGAAGAAAATTAGGAAAAATGAGCGAACTTGCTAAAAGGATTAGATCCTTGGATAGCGCAAAGAGGATTTTTCAAAAACTGCTGGCTCTACCTCTACTTCCTTCACATGAAATAGAAAAGGCATTCAACATTTGCAAAGAGGAAGCATATGCCAAGCCTGAGCTCTATAGCAAATTCGAAAACGTATTCCAACAATTCTTTGATTATTTTGACCGTCAATGGATTCAAATGGTAAATGTTAAATTAATAGAAAATACCCAATCGCCTTATACTTCTCTTTTTACAGGAAACTCCTGCAATGTTTTCTGTCCATAACGAATGTGTAAGGACGACCAGTGCTGTTGAAGGTTACAATAGCTATTTGAGTTCACAAATTCCTATGCATGGAAGCTTCTGGGATTTCTTGCAAGTTATTAAACAGGAAGAATTCCAAAAATATACTGAGTTAGACCAAGCGCTGGATGGAATTTTCGACATTTTTGAAAGGCCTAAGAAACGATTCCGAGATCGAAGCACACAAAAAAAAAATTAACTGAAAAGCTTAATCTTGACGAAATTTCTTCCAATACCTTTCTGAACATGCTGACTAATAATACAAACGACACCAACGTCAATGTATTCCATAATAGAAGATAATAATTATTCTTCATCTGAGTCCGAACCTGAAACTTCTCCTCCAAAAGGAGTTTTATGCGAAATTTGGTTCAAAAATAAGAAGAACACTCTTATGAAACCCTGTAGACACGCCAAACTTTGTCGATTTTGTTTCGATGAAATTCAAAAGGTTCATAACCAAAGATCTACACTTACGTTATGTCCATTTTGCAGACAAATCGTGGGAGCTGTGGAAGAGATATACATTTGATTTCTCGCCAAAATGGAAATAAAATCATATAAATGTTTTTTTTTTTTTTAATATACATAACTGAATTATACTTGAATTGGAATTAAGACCATAACTAAGAATCTTCTTTAGTTTTATTTTTTAATGTATATTAATAAAATGACATAACGCCCAATGGGCGTTTTGGCCGTTTCGAGGGAGGTCATAAGACCCAAAATTAAAATGGGTATTATGACCGTTTTGAGGGAGGTCATAGGGCCCAAAAGTTATTTTGGGCCTTAAGTCCATGGGCGTTAAGTCCGGGCACCTATGGAGGGTATATTAACTTGTCATTCAGTTTTCAACTCCTTCAAAGGCCTAACAAGGTATATATGTATATTTTTGATTATCGTAAAATTCTAAGTCGATCTAGCGATAGCCGTCTGTGGGTCTGTCTGTCTGTTGTAATCCGAACGAACGATGTAAACGAACACATGTGTATTTTGCTAGTAGACCGGAAAAGTTCGCAAATGGGTCATATCGGTCCACGTTTTCGTACAGCCGCTTTATAACGGTAACTCCCAATATTCGGCATTTTCATGGTATTAACCCCATTATTCATCGGAATTGTGTTAATGACAAATAAATTACTATTACTTCGTATAGCCAACATATAGCGATATCTCCTGATATTCGGTATTTTGATGATTTTGGCGACATTATGCACCAGAAGTGTTTTACATCTCATATTCCAAAGTATTACATAGGCACTACAGTATTAGCTGAACATATCCGTATAATTGTATCTCCTTTTATTCCTTGCTTTGCTGATTTAAGAGCATTATTCAGCGGAAATGTTTTTTGAATTTCACATTTGCAGTTCGGAATCGCATATCCATGAAAAAGGGTTAAAAAGAGCTTCACTGTCGTACTAATTTGATAAATGTTAAAGATGATTTGTAGGTGCTACTCGAATAAAGGCGCCGCTGGTACTGGGTTTGAAAACCCTAGGGAAATAAGCGTGATACTGGGAGAAGATGTCTAATGGCAAGTATTTCGGCCTGCCACGTTTGAAAACTGGCATACTGTATGTCCATAACACTATTTTCGGACGGGCGTTTTTCGGATACCGTTTAAAAGCAGTTCTTATTCATATCTATTTAATTTTTAAGCAAAATGTTCCTCGCATTTTTACCTTCACTTATACTTAAAGGGGACGGATTCAATTTATTTTGTCAACTGTTTAAATCAACAAACAACTCGGCTGGCCCTTCTATACAAGGCAATGCAGTGGTGTGGGATGTCATATGTTTGGCTCTTCCGATTTCTTTATGGTATTGATCGGCTATTGCGTTTAGTTTTTGTTACAAAAAAAAAAAAAAAAACAATGCATTCATTTCAGTGTATATATTTTAATAATTTCAATAACTTCACATTATAATTGTGTGTTTAGCATTTTGCAATCGTATCGAAAGAGTTAAATAAAACAAATTTGGTGTTCAAAAAACTACGTAGACATTTTCATGCCAAATTAAATGCCAAAACATTTTTTATTGTAACTAAAATGCTGCTGTATGGGGATATAAGAAAACATGAACCAATTTAGACGAACTTCTGCCACAGGAGATTGAGCTCATAATATATTTCGCTTAATATTTTATTGAATTCCGACATATATGCACGGAATTTTTAACAATTCTATTACAAATCTTCCAAGCATGAAAAGTAGAAATCGGCATGGGAAATTATATATACCCCTACAGTATGGTTAAGGGAAGTAATGACCATGATATTGTAAGAGTATCTTTTTTCACTCAAAGCTACTTGTACAGTCTTACCGTTTATGTTCAGAAGATCGCAAAATTTACATACAACCACGCAACCAAGGATATATAATGCCAAAATTGTCATAACTATGTATTTACAGTTGGTAATGATTCCTACTTCTATGCATATATTTTCAGCATCATCAGTTGACTTCCATGCCGATAGCAACATTGGAGAAAAACTTGAGTAAAAACATATATTCTTTTCTATTGAAGTATTTAAACAAATGTTTTTCCAAATTCATCAGTAAATAAAAAAGCGCTTACATATATATAGGTAAAGATCTGCTGGCTGACATTTTATATAATTCCAAGCTAATCTAAACTAGGACCAAAATAAGCTATTTATTAATTTCATTCTAAATAGTAATTGTAGTAGTTTAAAATTACCTAACATTGTAGCTGTGTGTAATGGATGTCAGAATAGTTATTTCCCGGCTTTCAAAACCCTCTTGTGATTGCTTAACATTCGTAGCAAACAGAGTTTCCACTATCGTTCAAGTGCTGAAATCCATTCCATTAGTTTTCACCCGAATCAAATGCTGATCTGACAGACCGAGGTATGTTACCCCAATACATCGCTAATAAGACTTAACACTGTCTTTAAGTTAATGGTACCGGTTTCCTGAAAATGTTGTTGTGAAAGTATTAAATATCAAATTAAAAATATGTGTTTAAAAATGGCTTAAATCACCAAATATTTGGAGGCACCGCCTTATAAGTGATAAAAACATAATAAGCCTATTCCAGCAGTCTTATATCACAGATGACTGCCCATTACAAGTAGCTTCTATATGTCAAACGAAAAGTATGCGAAAGAAAACACAAATTATTTTAATGGACAAAAATCCATGCTAACCGAGCAATATAAAGCAAATATAGTGGCAAATATATTCGGCTCATGTGACTATTGAACGTTATTTCTTTCTTGGACCGGTCGATTGTTACATATCCTCTGGTTTTGTTAATACATACATGTATATATTTTTCTTAATTTACAATTTCTTGACATTGTAGTTGTATGTATGTTGATGTTTTTTGCCACACTTTTCAACAGATTTGTTTAAAAATTGGTGATTGGTGGGGGCAGGTTAAGTTCATTAATGGGTTCTCCCGATATTCGGTATTTTCATTATATTGGAAACGTTATAGGACAGTTTTTTTTAATTTCGTTTTGGAAGATCCTAATAGGTATATTAAGCTATGACAGAAAATTGTTTATGCAGTTCCACGTCTTCGCATACCCCAAACATCACGGTACCTCCATTTTTCGGTTTTTTGAGGATATTGGTGACATTTTTGAATGGAATTGTTTTAGATTTCGTGTTTGAAAGTCCCAATGTAGTATAGTATTCAGGTAATCGCCTTAGTATTGTCCACATTAATGGGTTTCATTTAAACGGTATTTATCGAATGTGGTGTCCGTTGGAATTGCAATTTTCGAATTTCGAAAAAAGGAAAGTTGTGCTGAATTGTGCTAGTTTTGTGCTCAATTGTGCAGATTTTTTTTTTTGAAATTCGAAAAAATTTCTGAGATATTCGAAAAAAATTTTTTTCGAAAAAATCTGAGAGAATTGCAATTTTCGAATTTCGAAAAAATTAAAGTTGTGCTGAGTCGTACTCGGTTTGTGCCCATTTGTGCCATTAAAATTTAGCACAATTTTTCGTCCATACATAACGAATTTCCACCTTTACTGGTTACTCGGTAAAAATTAAAAAAAATGAATAACTTTTGTAATATGTGGAATTTTTGAAATCTGCAAGTTGTGCTGAATTGTGCTCACCTAGCACAATTTCCATACATTGGAAATTTGTATCTCTACTTGTTACTCGTTAAAATCGAAAAAATCAAAATCGCATATTTAGGAAAAAGATATCGAAAAACTAAAATTTGTGCTAACCTAGCACAATTTTTCGTCCATACATTGAAAATTTGTATTTCCACTCGTTACTAGTTAAAATTGGAAAAAATACATATATAAAGAAAAATTGCTGTAATTTTTGTAAAAATTCAAATATCGAGATGCGGTAAATTGTGCTGAGTTGTGCAATTTTTCAATGTATGGACGAAAAATTGTGCTAGATTAGCACAAATCCTCGTTTAACGAGTAACGAGTAGAGATACAAATTTCCAATGTATGGACGAAAAATTGTGCTAGGTGAGCACAATTCAGATGCAGATTTCAAAAATTCCACATATTACAAAAGTTATTCATTTTTTAATTTTTAGCGAGTAACGCGTAAATGTGGAAATTCGTTATGTATGGACGAAAAATTGTGCTAGATTAGCACAAATCCTCGTTTAACGAGTAACGAGTAGAGATACAAATTTTTAATGTATGGAGGAAAAATTGTGCTTGGTTAGCAAAAATCAACACAACTTTTAGTTTTTCGATATCTTGTTTCTAAATATGCGATTTTGATTTTTACGATTTTAACGAGTAACGAGTGGAGATACATATTTCCAATGTATGGACGAAAAATTGTGCTAGGTGAGCACAATTCAGCACAACTTGCAGATTTCAAAAATTCAAAAAGTTATTCATTTTTTAATTTTTAGCGAGTAACGAGTAAAGGTGGAAATTCGTTATGTATGGACGAAAAATTGTGCTAAGTGAGCACAACTCAGCACAATTTACCGCATCTCGATATTTGATATTTTTACAAGAATTACAGCAATTTTTCTGAAAAATACTGGTTTTTTCGAAATTGTCATATCTTGAAAACGGTTGAAAATATTGAGAAAAAATAAACGGCACAAGTTAGCACAAATCAAGCACGACCCAGCACAACTTTAATTTTTTCGAAATTCGAAAATTGCAATTCTCACTTTCGAAATTATCTTTTTTTTTCGAAATTGGTAAGAGATATCGAAAAAATTTTAGCGGCACAAATGGGCACAACCCGAGTACGACTCAGCACAACTTTAATTTTTTCGAAATTCGAAAATTGCAATTCATTCAGATTTTTCGAAAAAAATCTTTTTTTGAATATCTCAGATATTTTTTCGAATTTCGAAAAAAAATTTCGGCACAATTGAGCACAAACCTATCACAATTCAGCACAACTTTCCTTTTTTCGAAATTCGAAAATTGCAATTCCAACGGACACCACATGAGGCTTTTAATTTCTTTCAGCACTTCGGTGTTGATAGTAAACTGTCTCTCCTGTGAGATGATTAGTTGTTCAGCTGTGTTAGTCAGGTGTCCCAATGATATATTTCAGTACTGGTCCTAATGCATTCAGTCTTCTCGCTTACCTATTGTGAATATTAACCCTCTGTATGAGTGTACTTATTTGGTTTAAGTCCGCATCCAGCAACTTTATCATATACGTTTAGGGAAAGTGGTTTGTAGCATTAGCTGTCTCATCTCTTAGTAATTCGTATAAGGTTAGGTTTGGAACATGTTTAATGTGTCCAAAATTTTCCCAAATTACGAGATCCCCGCGGTTACCGTAATATATCTCGCATTAGAGAAGTCCATTAACCGTCCATTTGAAAAAAATTAAAAAAACAGACGTATCAGCTGATAGTGAATATTTATTTTTTTTAAAAAAGTTTTGTTTTCATTATAAATGAGTAATAAAAAAAAAAAAAAAAAAACGGTCACCAGCAATAATAGATACCAATCACTATCTGATCTCGATTGTGATGACGATGATGACAGCGTTTGCAGTATTGGAGGCATTCAGAAAAAAGAAAAAGTTCCCCCAATTACAGTGGATAAATTGCATCGTTTAATAAAACTTCTGGGGCTTAGTTGTAAGTAATGTTCTCCTAAAAGCTATCGGCCAATTAGCATGTTAACATGTCTAGTTAAAATTTTTGAAAAAATTGTACTCAACAGAGTAGAACAATTCACCGAAACTAATGGGTTATTATTAAAAGAACAGTTCGGGTTCAGAAAAGAACATTCAACAGTGCACCAAGTAAAGCGAATTACTAACTTAATTGAAAATAATAAAAGAAACAGAAAAGGTACTGGAATTGTGTTCCTCGATATTGCTGGAGCATTTGATACAGTATGGCACTATGGTCTCTTATACAAATCAAATAAAATGGGGTGTCCAATTTATATGCAACAGATTGTACAACGTTTTTTGACAGAAAGAACCATGGAGGTCTCTGTAAATCATGGAAAATATACAACTAGAACCATATGCGCTGGGCTACCTCAATGATCTGTTCTGTCTCCTATATTATAGTCCCTATTTACATCGGATTTCAATTTAACGAAACCAAATAATACATCTTTGTAAGCTGACGATACTGCAAATAATTACGAGGGAAGCTTTCAAACGCAATCATTAAATATATGAAAAAATCACTCATACATGTAGAAAAATATTTTTCTAAATGGAAAATAAGATTAAACGAGTACAAAACGCAAGCTATTATTTTTCCTTTCAACAAGTCATCAAAACGAAATCCAACAATAACCCTAAGCGTGCATGGAACAGAAATCCCCGTACAAAACAGTGTGAAATACCTTGGAATAACAATCGATAAAAAATGACATTTAAGGAACACATCTACAATATTTGTGAAATGACAATAAAATGCTTAAGATCTCTTTATCCGCTGCTACACAAAAAGTCCACATTAAACTACAAAATGTTATTATATAAAATGTGTATAAGGCCCATAATGACATATGGAAGTCAAGTTTGGTATCCTAAAGCTGCTAATACTCACAAGAAGAAACTTCAAATAATACAAAACAAGAATTTTAAATTAATATTCAATTTGCTTATACGCTATTCAACATACTACCTGCATAGAAATTTCAACCTGGAAACTTTCAGTGCATTGGTAGATCGCCTAAACAGAAGCTTTGAAGATCGAAACAGATTTTCAAATCATGAATTAATAAGAAATTTCTAGATAGGCTGTCTTCCAAATCTTCACATAGAAGATGATAGAAGCTGCCGTTATCAATATTTCTTTACCCCTTTATTAGGTTTTTCACTATTTTTTTCCTAAAAATGTTTTAAAATAATATTAAATGTTTACTCACCCATAAAATAAGATACGATTTGTTGCAATACTTTTAGTAAATTCTCAACATATGTTTACTCTAATTTTAAATTTAAAACTGTAATGATGATAGTACAAGTAAATAAAAAAAAGAACTTCGGCGAAGATTCTGCTTATGGACCGTATGTATTGATCTATTTTACTCGGTGGTGGCTAAAAGTACTATATCTTCGATGTAGTGCAGATTCTTGTCAATTTTAAGGCATCGCGCTATTTTGTCAGTGTTCTGTGAATACGTTCAGATCTGATATTCTATAGAGATAATTTCTAAGCGTTTTTAATGCCGACAACACCCGCTTATTAGTAGGGTAATATTCCTCGCATTCGGATAAAATGCGGGAGATCAAAGTTATAGGTCTGCCTCCTTGCGAAGGGACAGCTACTATAGCATGTGACGATGCATCCGGCGTTAAATCAAATGTTTTCTGAAAATCTGGATATGTTAGCGTTACATCTTCGAGGTAGGATTTCTTTCATTGTGTTAAATGCCTGTTTCTGTTCACTGGTCAAATCAATTTTAATTTTTTTTTGTCTGTGATGCAGAAACTCTGCCATATTCTCCTCTCTGTATGTTTGAGAGTGGCTTTGCAATTTTGGCAAAGTCTATTTTTATTGCTTATCCTAAGAATAATCTTAATTCCCTACGAGTGGTAGGCTCGGGAAAATTTTGAATTGTATTCACTTTTTCTGGACTTGTTCTAATTCCCCCTTTGGAAACTAGAAATCCTAAATATTCAACCTCAGTTTGGAAGAATTTTGATTTTTCAGCCGAAACCTTCATATTGGTTTCGAATAGACTTCTCAGTATTAATTCCACATCTTGTAAGTGTTGTTGCTCACTTTTCGAGAATATGATTACATCGTCCACGTAGACGAAACACCTCGTCCCGGTGTTTTCTCTTAACACGTCATCTATCGCCCTCTGAAAATTGCTTGGAGCATTCTTCATATTCGTTTTTTAGGGAAAACGAAAAACTGTCTGTTTCTGATAGCTGAATCTGGCGAAAACTTGATTCCAAGTCAGTTGTGGTAAAAAATGTATTTCCACTAAGATTGGACAAGGTTTCCCTGATTTATGGAATATTTATCGCTAGTTTTCTCATTTAGTTTTCGAAAACTTGTCACCAAACGTTTTTGCTCTTGTTCAGTTTCAGCAAACACTCCATAAAAACTGACGTTAAAAAATGCTTCTTTCAAGTTGTTTGGTACCGACTTGGCCTGAAGTTGCAGATAACTTAAGTCCAGTCTAGTTATGAAAAAATAGTGTCCTTTCCGCTGTCATGAGTAATTGTGTTTGATTTTATATTAATAGAGGCGTATACCTTATTAAATATGTCAAGACCAATGAAGCCGTCAAAAAACGTCAGTTCAAGTAAAATGAAAAAATCGGCAACTATACACAAAATTTTAACTGCTCATTTGTGATTGATAGGGATAACCCCATGGATTGATTTTACTGAAAAAGAATGCTGAACTAATTTAACACCTTTTAGTTCAGGTAATGGTTTGATAAAGCTTTTAAACCCTTCTGTGTCGACAAGGATCTTAGCTTTCGTCCCCCCAATTGACTTGAAATCCAAAGCAGGAGGGGTTTTGTTTGCTAATAACGTTAGTTTCTTTTCTACTTCGTCGTACAACTCTAAACATGACATTGAACCCTGTCTAAGTGAGGACAGTTCCTATTCTATTAAATAGATGTGACGTTAACAAAGGCATTGACGACACCCGCACCTTACTTCTTAGTATGATCACTGAATGATAATGGCGTTCACTGCCATTGTTTAGGAGGGGAATTGTGAGGAGGTGAAAGAAAGATAATAAAAATTAACACATGATAAAAATGATAAAAATTAAACATATGATTATCTAAGTTTGGTGGTTTATTGAGTTATTCTTTTCGAGTACAATAAGTAAAATTACTTATGTAATTTGGGGTGGTGCAGAGACCTTAGTGCTTACGTTTCAACTACTAATCGACAAGTGAACGCCGAGGTGCGTGCAATCACAGAGAATCGCCGAGGATCTTTGTCGACTACTACTACTACATTTACAATTGTTTTCAATGAGAGTATGTATCAAAGTGAAAAATCGGCAAATATGCCACAAAATTTTAACTGATTTTACTGAAAAAGAAAGCTAAACTAATTTTATTCCTTTTAGTTAAGGTAGTTGTTTGATATAGTTCTTGAAAGCTGCTATGTTGACAAGGAGCTTAGTTCACAACCCCCCCCCCCCCCCAATATCGCCTAGAGTTGTTACCACTTGCATGTGGTTTCTGATAACCCGTGACCTGCTGCAGGGAACCAACCTGTTTTTATCTATTTACCAAATAATGTGGTTTCTTGTGTCCTATATTGTGTTCGTGATTAGAGAAAGATTGGGCAGTTTGCTTTTTGATTGTTAGAATTTTCATAAGATTTATTTTTGCAAAAGCGTAGCGTTCGTTATTAAACTAGATATGAATACCTAAAGTGCATCAGCCCAATCCTTTCGTTTTAGTTACCGCTATACGGATTTCGTATGACATAATGGTCTTGTATTTGCTAATAACGTTACTTTCTATTCTTCTTCGTCGTAGAACTCTAAATATGACATTGAACCCAGTCTTAGTGTGGACAGTTACTGTTCTATTAAATACATGTGACCTTTGTCCGCATAGGTAAATTCCAGTCGTGCAATGACTACACCAAGTACCTACCTTGATACATTTCAATGTCTTAACAATTGCAAATATATATCAGTGATATGTCAAAAGATAAAATTTTAAGATAAAGAATGGATCGTAAGTTTCAGGTTTGCGTGAGCGTTTTAGTATATTTTAATACTGTTCAACTTTAAGCAAGACTTAAATAACAAATAAATTTAACAAGTGTTTTGGGCCAAGCAATGAACAAAGATTAATGCCTAAATATGAGAACTGATAAATATTCTTAATTACCAACCGAAAAGAAAAAAAATTGCGGTAAAAGTTGAAATTTTTAGCGGGATGGAGAGCATTGTAGACCCTCGTGTATACACAAGCATACTTTTTGGCGAATGATGTAGAAATGGAACGAAAACTGTGAGGCGATGGTGAATTTCTAGGTGAATGTAGAAAATTTGGTGGTGATCTTGTAGTACTTTTAGGCGAACTTCAATAATATGGTGAGAACTTTGAAAATATCGGTGAAGGTGAACCTTTCAGGATGAAGGGGAGTATGTTAGCAGGTGAAAGTAAATATTTAAATTTCTGTGAAGATATATTGAACCAGGGGTACTATGAGATTGTGAAGAGCCAAAAATTGAAGTAGATGTTGAAGGAGATTGCGAATAAGCACTTTGGAGAATATATATTCGATACACTACATAAAGTATTCAAGGGACCAGTGTAATTGGTTTGAGAAGATTGTCTAGATACACGAGACTAGAGAGAATTATGACTGGTCGAGGGAGAATAACCAATCGATTGTTTATTATAGTGTAGAGTATGAGAAGAATTACGTGGTGATATTGAACAATATGGTGGAAAAGAGCGGGAAGTTCCCTTTAACGAGGAATGATGATTTAGTCCATAAGGAGAACATGGTGGAATGAGAGGGGTATTAGTGATCCAGGTGTTCTGAAGATCCGATAGAGGCTGGCATGCGATGGGGTGACATGGAAGAATCTTAGGAGTCTGCAGACGACGAAAGTGATTAGTTCTTGTTAAACTCTATTCTACGAAATTGGGGAATAGATTTATAAGAATTAGCTTCCTTACATGACTTTGTAGTGGTCGTAAAGAGCTCTACGGTTGGAGAAATTTGTATTGGACCAGATATAATCCATCCAAAAATAGTATTTTGTGCCAACAATGTACCGAGTATGTTCTGCTAGACACCTGGCAACACAATTTGGGGATACAAATTAGCACCCAATAACATATCTGGAGAACGAGAATCGAATATTATAGGATCTGCTAGGCGGATATTAGAAAAAATACTTGAAGGGGAAATTTCGACAGCAAAGGAAGGGAGATTGCCAGAGGTCTTTGATAGAACATATGCTTCAATTTTCAATAAAATTGTGGAATCTAACATAGATCTAATATTAATAACGTAAGTTTTCTGGAAGTAACGGTAGATGAAGCATTCACATATGTTATGCTAGCAGAAGAAGAAAGGGAGGACAATTTCAATCTATTTTGGAGGTGTTCACTTATAAATGTTGCCTCGGACGCAGGGTCAACAAGACTGCAGACTAGCGGCTGGGAAAATAGCATTTGACGCATTTGGAACGACACTGTTGAGGTATGAAATTCTACTAGGTTTATGTAGTGGGTGTGATGGGTTTCATGACGAAAATTGCATTTATGTGTGCTTGAACAATTTATCATCGAGTTACTTTTAGATATACAATTAAAACACCACTGTTGTCTTTTAACCACAGATATTTTTCATCAAAAGTTAATTTTTTGAAACGAGGACAGCAGTACAATGTGTAACTTTCATGGGAGCAGTAGAAACGATGATGTTTTGTACGTGGTTTTCTTATATCAGACAAAGTTTTCGCCAAAGGTGTATTATCGTTACGTGAATTCGATCTTGATTCAGAGAAATCGATACCTTTGATAACACACAGACAGGCAAGCGTCCGAATTCTTTCTGTGAGAAAAGAATCGAGCTCAGACCATAACGATAAGGACGACTTATTTTTGAGACTCTGTTCCCAGAGTGTCGCAGTAAGTTCTGGCAGACGTTGAATACAAAAAAAAAAAAAAACCGGAAAAGGATCCCAGTGAACCGTAAAAATATCATATACAGACATGGCAGACAAACAACCGTTGCCCCGTTGCAAGGTTTTTAAACCGGAACTCGGAACTCACCGGAACTCACCGATTTCATATTTAGCAACTTCTAATTAATTTCTTTCCGAACGCCGAACTTCAAGGTTAAAGACTGTATGGCTATCAGAATCAAGATCAGATCGAGAAGGTGATATTATTCAAAAAACTTGATTACATTATCAGACGCAGGGATAAACTGTGAAAAAGGTGTCACATTTATCAAAATTGGGCAAATATCAAAATCTAAAGGGAGTCGCAAAATTTTATAACAGAAAAACTTTAAAGACTAGAAAAACTTTTTTATTCCGGTAAATGTATATAAAGTTAAGCAAAATTCCAAAAGTAGGTATCTTGAACTGAAAATCCCAAAAAAACAGCTACAAATCAATTATATTTTCAAAATTTTAATAAAAATATTTTAGGATAAGGACCTACTGTGCAGTGGTGAATTAAGAATGCCGCACAAAAGAGAATAAAACAGATCCAGTGTTGTTTGATCGAACGGTGATGGGGTGGGCTAACTACCACACTACGAACAGATCACTGACAATGTTGATTACGAATATCGCACAAAACGGAATAAAACGCAAGCAGTGTTTGTGGATGGGACGATGACGGTGAGGGGGTTGATTACCACACTACAAATAGATAACTGACAATAAAGCAATAGTGATTGGTAGGAGACTTATTATTGTTGGCATATTTGTGTGCTGATCAACAGACGCTAATAAAGGAGAGTTTAATATTGGAGATTTATTGTTAGTGAGAATAGACAATAACTAAGCAACATTGAGAGTTAAGGAGATGAAGTTGTAGTTCGATTTACACGTTATGCCGATGATTGAGAAGCTATTTGGAATATTTATGTATTCTTGTTGATAGCAAACCGAAAATTAAATGGGAGAATGTTGTCTCATTAGAGTGGGAATAAGCAAAAGAAAAACACAAATTAAAAAACTCTATTTCGGCAAATTCGTTCAATCAATATTTCAATTTAGGAAGTAGATTTTAATGAAACTAATTGGAGAATTTAATTAAAGAAACCATAATTTCGCCAAAGGAGAAATAAGTCTTTAACAACAGTTTCGAAATAAATTAAATTCGCGATCTGGAGAACGAGGGTACTGTAAATAAATATAATGAAGTGTGATATCGTGAAATAGGTTGTAGCAAGAGACCAGTACCGCAGAACAATTTAAAACACAAAACTTTTGCAATTTTATCTTCTTATTTTTTCAGTTAAGCAAAGCTCACAATAACAAAACACTGAACTTATGTACCTTATTGTTGATGTTGATGATTTTGTGAGGAGAGTTATTGATGCGGTGGTGAGAGATATGCGGGGGATGTGTTGTTGGTGATTCCATATGAAACTTGTGAAAAGGCAGCAAATATAACCAGCAAAACTTTTTAAGCGACACCAATCCATCTCAAAGGACCGAATGTTAAGGCGGGGAATTGTGAGGAGGTGAAAGAAAGAAAATAAAAATAAATCACAATAGTAATTAGTATTATGATTATTTAAGATTGGTGGTTTATAGAGTTATTCTTTTCGAGTACAACAAGCAAAATTAATTTGGGGTGGCGCAGATACCTTAGTGCTTAAGTTTTAACTACTTATCGAAAAGTGAACGCCGAGGTTCATGCAAATACAGAGGAGCGCGGCGATAGACGAGGATCTCTGTCGATTACTACTATTATATTTTTTACAATTGTTTCCAATGAGAGCAGAGTCTCGTATGTATCAAAGTGATCTAAGCAACAACAACCACCGCCCAGTGGCATCTGTGCTCTACGGTCTACGCCGAGGGAAGTTGCCCGTGGTGTCAATCAGCATCCGTAATTGACCGGACTCGGGAAGTTAAGGGCCAACGCAGCCTCACGCCAAGACACATAGGTTGTTCGGAAAATGCAGGAAGAGATTTTATCGCATCTGGAGTGACTTCACACGGCACAAGTGGTTTGATCGTAACCTTCGCGAAATTGTGTACTTTCGGTTTCTTAAAGTAAAAATGGCCCTGAATCGCGGCAATTTTGCTGTCTTATTCTACTCTTTGAGCATACAATGCTTTTCTCACTTCCGCTTTTATTAACTCACTCACTTTCTCATTGTTGGTTCTATAGTTTCTAAATTCAACCTTTCAAACAAAGTTTCTAACTCACTAATCTACTTTCAATCACCATTCTCTGTTGTTTTTCTTTTTTTCTCACTTGCACTTCACTCACCTTAACATATTTTGTAATGAATTAATGAATTTCCAGGTAGTCCAAGTAGTGCTACTTCAGTGATTTTCAGATTTCCAGTGTTTTCCGACTTCCTGTGCTTTTCGGACTTCTAGTGTTTTCCAGACTTCCAGTGTTTTGTCACGATGCCATGGGCGCCAATTATGTAATTTTCATTGTAATTTTTTTAATATTTTTTACCCACTACTTTGGAAAGGCCACATTATTTGACGTAGAGCATCAAAATTTAGCCTCCATATAACGGTACCTCCCGATATTCGGTATTTTGATGATTTTTGCCACATTTTCCCACGAATATGTCTAAAATTTGATATTAGTGGGTCATAATTGGTTCTAATGTTTCCATTGGCTTTGCTCTGCTACCGCTTTGCTGATATTGCTGCACTATATTTGGCTACTCAGTTGTCAAGAACCTGTGAGAACGTTAAATGTGCTGAGTAGAACGCACGTATAGCGTTCAGTTACCTGACAAAAGCAAACTTATTTGTGAAAAAATAGATTGTTAACAAAACATATAGAAAATTATTTTGAAAAGAATCATCGCCTTCTATTCAGTTTGGTATTCCCAAACTACTTATTGCGTTCGGTTGTTCTTATATTGATTAAAAATAATGTTTTAAACTGATATTTTCCTTTGTTTGGCCTTACAAAACATTTGCATTGTCAAATAAATGTTTGATTAAAAGTAGAGGCAACAAGTAAAAAAAGTAAAGAACCATTTGCTACAAATTTGCCGATTTTCAAAAAAATAAAATCCCTTAAAAATCTACGCGACGATGTGGACCTGCATAGGCGAGTTTTGTCACAAGCTATTACAATATTCAAATGCGAAAATTAAAAAAAAATTGTTTATAATGTAGCTAAATCATCAAACTAGCGAATATGAGAGGTACCATGGGGTTATAAAACGTGGACCTGTACAGACAATTTTCCGTCATAGGCTGTAGTATCCATTACGAACTTCAAATGCGGTCAATAATGTCGCTAAAATCATCAAAATGCCCAATATCGGGGGGTATCGTTATATGGGGGCTCTACGACGACGTGCACCTGCACACACAATTTTTTGTCATAGGCTGTAGTATTCATTACGAACTTCAAATACTAAATTTGAAATAATTCCGGTAAATAATGTCTCTAAAATCATCAAAATACTCAATATCGGGAGGTACCGTTATATGGGGGCTATACGAAGACGTGGACCAACATGGCTCATTTTCTGTCTTAGGATGTAATACCCATTACGAACTGCAAACACCAAATTTGAAACAATTCCGGTAAATAATGTCGCTAAAATCATCTATACGAAGACGTGGCCCATTTTCTGTCTTAAGCCGTAGTATCTATTACGAACTTTAAGTTCCTATTTTGCACAGACAATCTCCTGTCATATGCTGCAGTATCCATTACGAATTTCAAATACCAAATTTGAAACAATTCCGGTAAATAATGTCGCTAAAATCATCCATATACCGAAAATCGGGGGTACCGTTATACGGGGACTATACGAAGACGTAGACCTGCATGACACATTTCCTGTCTGGGGCTGTAGTATCCACTACGGACTTCAAATACCAATTTTGAAACAATTCCGGTAAATAATGTCGCTAAAATCATCAAAATACCAAATATCGGGGGGCTATACGAAGACGTGGACCTACATGGTTCATTTTTTTTCATAGACTGAAGTATTCATTACTAACTTCAAATACTAAAGTTGAAATAGTTCCGCTAAATAATGTCTCTAAAATCATCCAAATACCGAATATCGGGGGTACCGTTATATGGGGGTTATACCAAGACGTAGAACCACATGGCTCATTTTCTGTCCATTACGAACTTCAAATGCGAAATTTGAAACAATTCCGGTCAATAATGTCGCTGAAATCATCAAAATACCGAATATCGGGGGTATCGTTACATGGGGGCTCTACGAAGACGTGGACCCACATGGCTCATTTTCTATCTTAGGATGTAATACCCATTACGAACTGCAAACACCAAATTTGAAACAATTCCGGTAGGTAATGTCGCTGAAATCATCAAAATACCGAATATCGGGAGGTACCGTAATATGGGGGCTATACGAAGACGTGGCCCATTTTCTGTCTTAAGCCGTAGTATCTATTACGACCTTTAAGTTCCTATTTTGCACAGACAATCTCCTATTATATGATGCAGTATCCATTACGAACTTCAAAAATACCAAATTTGAAACAATTCCGGTAAATAATGTCGCTAAAATCATCAAAATACCAAATACTATACGAAGACGTGGAACTACATGGCTCATTTTCTGTCATACACTGAAGTATTCATTACGAACTTCAAATACTAAAGTTGAAATAGTTCCGCTAAATAATGTCTCTAAAATCATTCAACTACCGAATATCGGGGGTACCGTTATATGGGGGTTATACCAAGACGTAGAACCACATGGCTCATTTTCTGTCCATTACGAACTTTAAATACCCAATTTGAAACAATTCCGGTAAATAATGTCGTTAAAATTATCAAAAAACCTTATATTGGACGGTTCTTTTATATGGGGGCTATACGAAGACGTGGACCTACATGGCTCATTTTCAATACCAAAAGACCTGCAGACATAATAGACACTTGAGTTAATTTTAATCAACTTACTTAATTTCGTTCGGAAGCTAGAGTAATTTCCACAGACGGCCGGACATTGATAAATCGACATAGAATTTTATGCTGATCCAGAATATATATACATTGTGTTGTCTAAATGTATATTTCGACGTGTTACAAACGGAATGACAAACTTAATATACCCTCCATACTATGGTGGAGGGTATAAAAAATTGATCATAAATTTTCCGAATATCGGTAAGTACCGTTATATGGCGTATATACAAAAATATACAATGATTCGCCACCGGAGCTAGAACCCATTATGTTCCTCCATGGAACATTGCATATATATGATGGGACAAAATGGCAAAATGTGGCAAAAACTACCAAAAGACCGCATATCGGGAGCAATTCCTTTTGAAAATGTGGCTGATATCGTCGGTTAGGGATGTTCCTTGTTAGTTTATTGAAAAAATATCAAAAAATAAAACCACTTTTTGCGTTCGCTTGTTATTATATAGATCAAACATAATATTTTTAAATGATATTTTCCCCTCTTTGACCTTACAAAACATTTTCATTGTCAAACAAATATTTAATTAAAAGTAGGAGAAAATAATTGATCATAAATGTTCACATTATGGGCATACTTGTTTCTATGCAAATAATTTTGTTTTCCCAAAATCAGATGTTTTTGTATTTGCCGTCAACTAATATTTAGTTGTCAGATTGTGACAAAGAAATATATGGCAATAAAAAAGCATCATAACATTTTAAATAAAAGTATCTGGATTCAAACGTATTTAATTTTTAATAACACAGTTTTAAGCCGCCGCAACAACAATTAAATTACTGATGTAAACAATAAATATATGAACAGCCGACAGCAACATTGGAGAAAAACTAGAGTTAAAACATCAATTCATTCTATTTTTAGTTTTCAAACAATTATTTTTGCGAATTCATGATTTACTAAAAAGTGCTTAGGTATACGTAGGGAAAGACCAGCTGGCTGACATTTTATATAATTCCCAGATAGTCTAAGCAGTATTACCAAAATATGTTATTTATTCATTTCATTGTAAATATTTCTAGATTTTCGACAAGTTTGAAGTATTTATTATTGATTTTTATCGGGATTTTTGGTCAGATTATTTTTAGAATGAATATACAATTTTTCTTGACGTTTCGTTGGCTTTAAGAGCTTATTTATGTCAATTTTTTAGCGTCATATATTCGGCTCGTCCGATTGACCGGCTGTTGCCTTTAATTTTTGTGGAAAAAAACTAAAAGTTGCAATGTTTTCATTTCATTGTATATATTCTTCACAATTAATAATTTTGTGTTTGGCATTGTGCAATCGTATCGAAAGAGTTAAATTAAACAAGTTAATTGTTCCAAAAACTATGTGGACAGTTTCCTGTTGCAAAAGTTTTTTTTTATACGTTGCAAGATTTAAATACCAAAAGATACTGCTGTATAGAGATAAAAGAAAACATGAACCTAGTTAGACAACTTATTTCGCTTATTTTTTTTTTTTTTTAATTTTACTGAATTCCGACATATATGTATATACGAAATTTTTAACAATTCTGTTGCAAAATGTGATAAAATCTTCCAATTATGAGTACTTCGAGGAGTAGAAAACGGCATGACAAATTATATATGCCCTCCACTGTATGGTGAAAGGAATAAGAAAAATGACCATGATAGTGCAAGAGTTATTTTTTTCACAGCCTTACAGTTAATACTAAAAAGATCGCAAACTTTGCATACAACCACGAAACTCAGGATTATTAATGCCAAAATTGTCTAAGTTTAACTGTTTATAATTATGTATTTGCAGTTGATAATTTTTTATAATTCTATGCGTAGCGTGGAAATGAAAATGGTTTCTATTTCCTACGACAAAGCGTAGGTTTGTTGGGAAATTGATATGGCCCCTTTATTTATTCTTTACCAGAGCACTGTTTTAGACCAATATCGCTGATGGTAGTGAAGAAGTATAAAGAGCATAAGAGGCCAGGCAAATTTCAACTTCTTTGTTAGCTTTAGAACTGTTAAATCACTCAAATAATTTTTTAATATTATTTAAATTTGATTTGTTGCTCAAAGAGCATTTTTGAAAACATAACATTATTTAAATTAATTATTTTCAGTACTTAATATTTTAACGCTACAAGAGCCACCTTAATGTCATTTTTTCTGTTTTCCCTTTTCTATTATTTACTTTGTATTCGCCCTAAAGAGAATCCATCATAACTAGCATTGTTATTGTAAATATGGATGAGCAGTCAGACGATCAAGTGATAGGCAGAGAACGCACATACGTACAAACATACATACATACGTTGAGTGCATCATCTCTGTTTATGTTATTGCTCTGCCTCTGCTGATCGTTCTGCTGCTATTCAATGCAAAAAATATTGTCCCGCTATTCCTTTGGTTGTTAAACCAGAATAGAAAAGAAATAAAACATTCTTATTTGAAACAACTAAAGAGTGAAGAAGTGTTTTAATTTGGTGACGGGCTAGAGGCAAACAAAAAAGTAGATATTACCCAACACAGTGGTTGAGTAAAAATTGCAAATTAATTTCGGAGAAAATTGCATAAAAATTAAGCTAAAAGTGGAACTAAACGAAGGCGAGAATTTTGGCGTGTCTCAACAGAGGAAGAAAATATTTGGACAAATTGCTCTTCCAGGAGAAAGAACTTGCTCAGGGAATTCTACTTGCTGTTGGATAACCGTGGTCAGATTAAAGGCGGAGAGGTGTATTAAAACACTTTTGTCGTAAGTGGCCCTATAGACAACACAATTGCCCAGAGTAAGTCAATTTACATACTCAAGTCGAACCCTTGAGTTAGGAGTGTGTTTAATTACATATGAAACATATTCCGGGGTTGTCAAAATAGGCAATCCTCAAACATTGGCGACCGTGACAGGACACTTGTGTCTTTTTAACCTAAAATTTTTGCTCCATATTACCCAAGTGCATTTGGATTTTGTTTGCCCGCCTTTTTACTGTCAGCCATTACTCCGTCATTTTGCGAAAGAATCGAAGCCATTTTTATAAGCGATAAGGAATATTGCTGAATTGAAAATTTAGAGTGAGACAGCATTCTCGCCTACTTTTCATCTAATTTTTTGGTGCCATTTTTAAAACTATCGTTGCTCAAGTGGCTGAAGCTGAAAATTAGACTGAGACGGCATTCTCATAACCGGCTTTTTTTCTTGCGCAACATAATCCTATCATCGGTAAACAACGGAAAACATTTTTACACAAATTTATAATAAATTATAATTCCAAATGACTGATGAACAAGTCCAAGGTTCCCAAAGGGACACAACCCTTGAGGAATTGAAACAACAACGTGGCTCGTCAAAGGGGAGTATGACCCGAATTAAAAATATAATTGAATCCAACACTTCATTGTCTCATACAGAACTTGAGTGTCGGTTGGGAATTGTAGAATCCCACTACAAGCAAGCTTCTTACTACCAAAGTCAGATAGAAAGATTGTCCCCCAGAGATAATGGAAGAGCCGAAATTGAGGAACTGTATGTTTCAATTAAAACTAAAATTCTTACTCAAATTGGGCAAAGTAGACGTCCTAGTATAGCTGATCAATCTTTTGTGTTGCCTCATGTCCCATCTAATAGATTACCCAGCTTAAAATTACCCAAGTTTGATGGGAAATATCTGGAATATAAGAACTTTATAAATACGTTTAACAATTTGGTCCACAATGACCCAAATATTTCTACTTCGGAAAAATTCAACCACTTACTCTCGTGTCTTAGTGGGGAAGCGCTTGCAACCATAAAGGCATTCCAAGTCACTGATGAAAATTATTCTAGTGCCCTTAAAAGATTGAAGGAGCGGTACGATAATGACACACTAATCTTTCTTGAAAATGTGACATCAATGTTTGAACTTCCGAAGTCCAATAAACCTGTTCCAAAGCAATTGAGAAATATTGTGGATACAATTTCTGCTCTCTATAGCTCTTTGAAATCCCTTGGCTCCTTTGAACAAATTTGTGATGCCTTCATAATTCATCTCGCAATGAGCAAGGTTGATTCTGAAACCAAACAACGATGGGATGAATACATCGATTACTCTAAATTACCCTCTTGGACTGAATGTTGCTCCATGTTGGACAAGCGTTGTCAGCAATTGGACGCACACTGCCGACGGTCTTCAAAACAGCATAACCCTACCATAACAACAAATTACTCACATAGTAATAATCAAAAACAACATTCATTCGTAACAAAAAATGTGGCTCAAGATTTTGTGTGCAGTCATTGCTCCAAATCGGGTCATATGATATCAACTTGTCAGCGGTTCATCGTTCTTACTCCTAATCAACGAATTGAACAAGCTAAGCAACAAAAACTTTGCCTCAACTGTTTATCAAAAGGGCATGGTTACATACACTGCCCCTCAAAATATTCATGTAGATTTTGTAAACAACGTCATCACTCGCTTCTTCATAAGCAATTAGAACCAACCTGTCCCCAGAAAGAAGAAGAACCGTCATCATCATCTGCTGCTACACATAGCACCTTTCAAAACAAACCCAGTCCCCAAGTGAGTGCTGTTATTCTTGCTACTGCATTAGTATTGGTTCGTGACTCAGAGGGAAAATATCAACTGGGCCGTGCTCTGCTTGACTCTTGCTCTCAAGTTAACTTCATAAGTGAGACATTATGCAAATCTCTTAATCTCAAGAAAAGCACAAATTCAACAGATGTCTCTGGAGTTGGCTCTTCGAAGTTGAGAGTCACTCATAAAACACAAACGACAATAAGATCTCGTCTTAATAACTTCAATATGTCATTAGAGTTCCTGGTTTCTCGCAATATAACTGGTTATCATCCTGATGAGAATCTTTCCGTTAATGATTTCAATTTGCCCTCCAACATAGAGCTAGCTGATCCAGAATTTCATCGTCGACGTGGAATCGATATTTTACTCGGAGCAGAATCATTCTTTTCGCTCTTATCCGTTGGTCAAATTAAACTTGGAGAAAATTTGCCCACTTTACAAAAAACTCTCTTGGGATGGATTGTCTCTGGAAAGTATACAAGTCAAACGGCAATATCATCACAAAGGTCTACTTACTCCATTGTACAACACAAAGATATTTTCCAAGAAATAAATAAAAATATTGAAATGCTATGGAAAATTGACGTCGTTGAAAGCAAATGCCAAAATATGTCCCGAGAACAAAAAGTATGTGAAGACCATTTTGTGAAAAATGTATCAGTTCAATCGGATGGACGCTTAATGGTGAGATTACCCTTTAAAGGTGACCCAAATGTGCTTGGCGATTCACGAGACATTGCCCTGCGTCGTTTCTTTTCCATAGAGAGAAAATTGAACAAAAACCCTGAATTAAAAGAAGATTACTCAAAATTTCTTAAAGAATATGAGGAATTGGGCCATATGTCTCAGGTGGACGACACTAATATTTCAGTTCCCAACTATTACATACCACATCACTGTGTTCTTCGCCCCAGCAGTGTGTCGACCAAGTTGCGTGTTGTTTTCGACGCATCATGTCGAACCTCTTCACAAACATCCCTGAATGAAATTATGATGGTGGGTCCAACAATCCAGAACAATTTATTAATTACTCTGCTTCGTTTCAGGTGTCATCGTTACGGAATGACAGCTGATATCGTCAAAATGTATCGCCAGGTTTTGGTTCACCCTGAGGATAGACAACTTCAGCTTATACTGTGGAGAGATGACTCCACCAAACCGATAAAAACATTTGCCCTCAACACCGTTACATACGGGACAGCTTCGGCACCATATCTCGCAATTCGAAGTCTACATTATGCCGCAGAACGTTTTCCCAACCCATACGAAATAGGAAAAGGCATAATCATGAATGATTTTTATGTCGACGATATGGTTACTGGAGCGGATGACCTTGTATCTTTAAAACGCATTAAGAACGAAGTCACCGAAATTTTATCTTACTCGAAATTTTCACTCTCGAAATGGCATAACAATTACCCAGGTTATGTTTCAAGTGAAGATGAAGTAAAGGAAATGACGCTAAATGATGACGTCACAAGTACTTTGGGTATGACATGGCACTCAGATAATGACACATTCCATTTTGAGTTTCGCCCATCCAAAACGTATGCACATAATACGAAAAGAAACATTCTTTCCCTGACGTCGACGCTCTTTGACCCAATGGGTTTAATAAGCCCTCTCATCATCAGGTCAAAAATATTGATCCAACATCTTTGGATCATAAAATGTGATTGGGATGAATCAGTCCCTCAAGAAATTGAATCAGCGTGGGAATCCATCATGGCTGATTACAATAATTTGTCTCAAGTAAAGATTCCTCGATACATTCGACTGCCAAATTCAACTAACATAGAGGTCCATGGATTTGGAGATGCTTCAATAAAGGCATATGATTGCTGTTTATATCTTCGCTGTGAAGATTCTTTGGGAAACATAGCAGTAAATTTAATCGCATCCAAGTCAAGGGTTGCGCCCTTGAAAACGAGAACATTGCCACGATTAGAGTTGTGTGCTGCTCATTTACTCGCAACCTTCTGGAGCCAATTAAAGCAATATTTTAACTTCCCGATTTCTCAAATCCACTTCTGGTCGGATTCTCAGATTACTCTTCATTGGATTAATTCCCACTCTTCAACCTTGTCTACTTTTGTGGGTAACAGAGTAGCTGAGATTCAAGAAACTTGCCCTGATGTCCTATGGCAATATGTTCCTACTGAACACAATCCCGCTGATTTAGTATCCAGAGGTTGTTCTGTCTCCGATATATTGGTTACGCCTTGGTTCGTAGGCCCTTCCTTCCTTATGGGTCCATCTTTCAATTGGCCAAATTATTCTGGCCCAAGTCTAAGCGAAGCGGACATGCATCTTGAAAGACGAAAAATTACATTGATAACAAAAAAGGAGGACTTACCCTATATCCTAAAAGCAGTCCATAAATTCAGTAACTATTTAAAATGTCTCAGAATATTCTCATATATATTTCGAATTCGTTCAAGGAAATCGCTCCACTTGCCCTCTATATCTCCAGATGAGTTGACACATTCTCTCCATAGGATAGTCTGGTGCATTCAACAACATTATTTTTCGGAGGAATTCCTTGAAATATCAAAGCATGGATTTGTCTCTGGTCAGCTGTCATCATTGGCTCCATTTATAGAAGATGTCTCTGGAGTGCAATTAATAAGAGTTGGCGGCCGATTATTAAATGCCGAGCTTACACCAGAGATAAAGTTTCCTTTGCTCCTGCCCAAAACCGATCCCTTCGTAAAAATCATGGTGATCTACATTCATCGCTCTAATTACCATGCTGGTCCAAAAGCCTTAGTATCTTTGGTTCAGCAGCAATTGTGGATAGTCAATTGTCGGTCTTTGGCCCGAAAGGTGGTTCATCAGTGCATACATTGCACAAGATACAAACCGAAATTACTCACTCAGGTAATGGGCAACTTACCCAAAGATAGAGTTACCCGTTTCCGCCCATTTGATGTTGTTGGAGTTGATTTTGCTGGTCCCATACCAACGTATCTCAGGATTCGAGGGAAAGCTCCATCAAAATCCTACATTGCTGTCTTCGTTTGTTTCGCATCAAAGGCAGTACACCTAGAAGCGGTATCCGACTTGTCCAGCGAGGCCTTCATAGCAGCATTAAAACGGTTTACTGGCCGCAGAGGTGTACCGTCAAGAATTTATTGCGATAACGCTACCAATTTTGTTGGAGCAGAGAGGAAATTGAGTGATTTTCATAAATTTTTCCACCTCGACAAAAATAAGGAAGCAGTTGCTCATTATTCATCTGCGAAGTTCATAGAATTTTCCTTCATTCCTCCCAGAGCTCCTCATTTTGGTGGACTATGGGAAGCTGCTGTGAAATCAGCTAAAGGCCACTTGCTCAGAACGCTCCCTAGTGCTCGTCTTACATTTGAAGAGCTATGCACAGCCCTTGTTGAAATAGAGGCAATTTTAAATTCCCGTCCTATCTGCCAGATATCCACAGATCCCAACGACTTAGAAGCGCTTACTCCAGGGCATTTACTCATTGGTTGCCCGTTGCAGTGTATTCCAGAGAAGATAAAATATGACTCTGACATTTCTCATCTACAACAGTGGCAAAGAATCTCAGCCATAAAGTCTCATTTCTGGAGCAGGTGGCACACAGAATACTTGGCTCAGTTACAAAATCGGTATCGCTGGAAAACCCCACAAACAAAATCTTCAAGTCAACGATATGGTGCTCATACACGAAGACAATGTTCCCCCCATGAAATGGGCCATCGGTCGTGTTACCAAACTTATTCCAGGAGCAGACGGTTTTGTTCGAGTGGCAGAAGTCAAGACATCACAAACTACATTAAAGCGTCCCGTGGCAAAGTTAGCCGTACTTCCTAAAGAATAAAGTTTGATTGAAACCAGGGTTTCAATGGGGCCCGGGATGTTAAATCACTCAAATAATTTTTTAATATTATTTAAATTTGATTTGTTGCTCAAAGAGCATTTTTGAAAACATAACATTATTTAAATTAATTATTTTCAGTACTTAATATTTTAACGCTACAAGAGCCACCTTAATGTCATTTTTTCTGTTTTCCCTTTTCTATTATTTACTTTGTATTCGCCCTAAAGAGAATCCATCATAACTAGCATTGTTATTGTAAATATGGATGAGCAGTCAGACGATCAAGTGATAGGCAGAGAACGCACATACGTACAAACATACATACATACGTTGAGTGCATCATCTCTGTTTATGTTATTGCTCTGCCTCTGCTGATCGTTCTGCTGCTATTCAATGCAAAAAATATTGTCCCGCTATTCCTTTGGTTGTTAAACCAAATAGAAAAGAAATAAAACATTCTTATTTGAAACAACTAAAGAGTGAAGAAGTGTTTTAATTTGGTGACGGGCTAGAGGCAAACAAAAAAGTAGATATTACCCAACACAGTGGTTGAGTAAAAATTGCAAATTAATTTCGGAGAAAATTGCATAAAAATTAAGCTAAAAGTGGAACTAAACGAAGGCGAGAATTTTGGCGTGTCTCAACAGAGGAAGAAAATATTTGGACAAATTGCTCTTCCAGGAGAAAGAACTTGCTCAGGGAATTCTACTTGCTGTTGGATAACCGTGGTCAGATTAAAGGCGGAGAGGTGTATTAAAACACTTTGTCGTAAGTGGCCCTATAGACAACACAATTGCCCAGAGTAAGTCAATTTACATACTCAAGTCGAACCCTTGAGTTAGGAGTGTGTTTAATTACATATGAAACATATTCCGGGGTTGTCAAAATAGGCAATCCTCAAACAAGAACAATAAATTGGAAATATTTTAATTTTAAAATTCTGAAAATACTAAAGAACACAAGGTAAGCAGAAGCAAAATATGTTATTATAGCAAACAGCGGATAGGGGATAATACAAATGTATAAACTATTTTCGGACAATTGGCATATAAACGAACTGAGTAGTTGCCACCATAAAACTACAAGTCACCAAATAACAATAATTAAATTACTGATGTAAACAATAAATATATGAACAGGGTTGAGAAGATAAGACAGACTAGCGTTGCAGCGAAAGCACCAGAATTATATGAACACATGTGTACATGGGCATATAATTTCATGGCAAAAAGGACTCTAAAAATTTTACAATTCTATCAGACATTCGAAGATCCCGAATAATGATATTTTGCTTTTCGGTTTAGATTCTCATCAGTATGTTATTGTAATCCTTGCATATATGTTCAGCATCATTGGTTGCCGATAGCAACATTGGAGAAAAACTAGAGTTAAAACATCAATGCATTCTATTTTTAGTTTTCAAACAATTTTTTTTCCAAATTCAGTTAATAAAAAGTGATTATGTATACGTAGGAAAAGACCAGCTGGCTGACATTTTGTATAATTCCCAGATAGCCTAAGTAGTATTACTAAAAGAAGTTATTTATTCATTTCATTGGAAATATTTTTAGTTTTTCGACCAATTTTAATTATTTATTATTGGTTTTTATCGGGCTTTTTTGGTCAGATTATTTTTAAAATGGATAAAATTTATTGTTAGAATGAATAACATTTAAATTTAACTTAATTGAATTATTTGTCATTATTATCTATTACGATACATTTATAACATACAATTAATAAAGCAAATAAATAATAAGAAAATAAAAAAATCACAGTTTAACTTAAGCTAATTTTATCAATGAACTGTTTCTACATGATCGCAATTGAATACCGAAGTTTAATATTATCTTTGTCCTCTTTTCTGTTTATCGATTTTGATATTCTCTGTTGTATTCGTAGGCTTTCTAATGTGTATCTTTTGTTTTTTTTATTTCTCTATCTAGGATTTTGATGTTAGCTGTGTCAATGGGCTGTTTTTCCCGTTCCTTTATTAATATCTGTTTCATGCTCTCTTACTCTCACACTTAGTAGTCGTTTCCTACGTACACTCTCCCGCATTCTTCTTTGTCGATCCCCTTACAAGTTATTTCGTATACAACATTGTTCTGTTTTACTTTCTACTCTTTTGTTTTGGTTCTTTTAAATATGGTTTGCAGTTTTTCACTTTACTTGTGTGATATCATGGTTGCTGTGTCTTTTAAAATGCTTTTCAAGTTCCTTGTTTCTCTTATGTTGGGTAAATATGGCACACTGAGAAAAAGTTTATCTTCCTTATCGATAGATTTTTTAATTTTCATCTTTGTTGTGTTTCAGTATTAAGTTTTTATCAATAAATTTGGATTTTGCTGTATTTATTTTCATATTTTTTTTGTTGTGTTGAGTTGTATTCAATTATTCTGTATTATTCATGTATTGTATTCATTCATTCTGTTACCAGATAGTATTATTCATTCATTCTGTTACCAGATAGTCCTAATCTCTTATAATGTGCATAGTAATGTATGGCAGTTTTTTGTTGTATCATTTCTCTATTGTTAATTTTTAATTTTTGATGTTAGATGGTAGGATTATTGTTTAACTCAGGGGAGTGGAGGAATGGCAGACAGCGGCAACAACAACGAGAACTCCCCAGAGTTATTATGTGATGGTGAGAGGTGCGGGTGATTCGCGTGTGTGGTGAATGCGGTGAAAAGAAAGAGAGATTATTAGTAATAATTCTATATTGATTTCATCCTTTATTGGGGTATTTCTCTTTTCTATTAAACAACAAAATTACCTTTGTAATTTGGGGTGGCGTCAGAGGCCTGGTTAGTATAACCGTGAACGAGGTGTTAAAGCGCGAGAAGTGTACACTTCAACTACTAAACGACAAGTGAACGCAATGGTTCTGAGTGACCGCTGAGGGTACCATGTCTGTCTACAATTACAACTACAACTACTTCCAATGAGAGCAAGGTGAGCCTACCGACAACAACCAATGCCCAGCGACGATCCGCTCACTACGGTCTCCGCCAGGGGAGTTGTAGAGGAGATTGATTGATCGAGCATTGGAAAGTTGTGGTGGAACGTATCGAACTTACACAATTATATTTTCGTCGTTTTTGTTAATGATTGCAAAAATGTCGTCTACATATTTCGTTATACGTTAAATTATATTCCGTTTTTGGAGAGTTCTAAAGTAAAGTCGTCAAGTAATGTTTCGAGTACGATGTCTGCTATCGTGACAAGGGATTGTCCATTGGCATACCATACGTCTGTTGGTAATATTTGCTGTTGCATTTAAAATAATTATTGTCTTTTAAAACAAAGTTCAAGTTTTTTATTGATAAATGTATGGGGATATTTGTAAATAAGGACATTACGGCAAAAGATACATGTATTTCGTCCTTGTCTAATACTATGTTGTTCAGTTTTACTTTCAGTTCTATGCTATTTTTATATGGTAGTTTTTTGATATCACATTTTTCAAGATTTTACCAATGTTTTTGGGCTAAATTTTAGCACGGTACGTTGGTTAAGGATTATATTGGTCTTAGAGGTGTGTAGTCTTTGTGGATTTTCGGTAATCCATATAATTCAGGGGATATGCTAGCCAATTAAGAATACTCCCATTTGGAAATTAGGTTTTTCTTATCGTTATCTGTTATTATGTCTATTCGCTTAAGATTTGACGTCAGATCTTCTTTTATTATTTTGTATGTTGACTTTTCATCTAGTAGTGTATTTAGTAGCCTTGTATAATATATTTTTTATAAGATTACAGTTTTATTCCCTTTGTCAACGGTTGTGACTATTATTTTGTCTCCAATTGGGCAGTTTCCTTGTGTCCTCATATACTGTAAAATATATTTTTATTTGCCATTATTGTATATGTTTCTGTGTTGTCTTTTGTTGCTTGAACGCACTGTCAAAAAATGCCGATAAAAACCAGTAGTAAATATTTTTAGTAGTTTAAAATTACTTAACAGAAATACAATGTGTGTATTACACACAACTACAATGTGTGTATTGGATACAACAATATACCCCACAATAGTTCTTTCCCGGCTTTCCAAACCCACTTGTCATTGCTTAACGTTCGTAGCCAACAGAGTTTCCATTATCGTTCAAGTGGTGGAATCTTCCTAATTCCATGGCATTTCGTACGAATCAAATTAAGATCATTAAAAAAGCGAAGACCGGAAGGTGCCGGAGACTAAAGGAAAACGCAGACCATATAAACAATGTTCTGCCACAGGTGACAGAACCCGATTTAAATTTTAGTCTGTTTTAAGTAAACACGCGTCAAGTTTGGCCGCGCCGCACTATTAATACTTTCCACTATGAGGATAGGGATTGAATATTGGGACCACTTAAATTTTTCTACTGAAATCGGTTGGCAATAAGACTTAAGACCGCCGTTAAGGTGTAAGTGTACAAAATATAAAATATGTTAAAAATGTGGCTAAAATCTCCAAAACACCAAATATTTGGAGGCACCGATTATGAGTGATAAAAAAATAATAATGAACCTATTCCAGCAGTCTTATATCACAGATGACAGTGTCCATTACCATTAGCATCTTTATATGAAACGAAAAGTATGCAAAAGAAAACACCAATATAAATTTCCAACTTTGTTAATGAACAAAAAGTTAAAAAGCTATAAGTTCGGCTGGGCCGATCTTTGAATACCATCCACCATTTGTATCGATTTTGGCAATTTAAAAAAAAAAAAAGAATAAATAAATCCGTTAAAAAAATCTGTTAAAATCTTCAAAATACCGAATGTAGCCGTTATATTAGAGTCTGTACGACGACGTGGACCGGCATAATCAACTTTTGTCATAAACAATTACAATACTTAAATGCGAAACTTGAATAACAAATTCGCTGAATAATGTAGCAAAAATCATAAAAATACCGAATATAAGGAGGTACCGTTAAATTGGGACTATACAAAGGCGTTGACCTGCAAAGACAATTGCCTGTCATAGGCTGTAGTATCCATTACGAACTTGAAACACCTAATTTGAAACAATTTCGGTGAATAATATCGCTTAAATCACCAAAATACCGAAAGAGGGAGGTAGCATTATATTGGGGCTATACCAAAACATGGACCTACATGACCCATTTTCAAAACCAAAAGTTCATAATATACATTTGAGTAAAATTGTATCAATCTACTTCATTTCGTTCGGAAGCTAGAGTGATTTTCACAGACGGACATCGATAAATCGATATAGAATTTTATGCTGATTAAGAATATATATACTCTGTGGGGTCTAAAATGTATATTTCTTTGTGTTACAAACGGAGTGACAAACTTAATATACCCTCCATACTATGGTGGTTATAGATAACAAGTAAAAATGTTGTAAGTTCGGCCGGGCCGAACTTTGAATACCCTCCACCATTTGGAACGAATTTGGCAATTTAAAAAAAAATAAAATCCATTAAAAATTTTTCTAAAATCTTAAAAATACCGAATGTAGCTGTTATATTAGGGTCTATACGACGAAATGGACCTGCATTGGTTACATTTGTCATAAGCCATTACAATATTCAAATGCGATATTACAGCCTAACACAGAAAATTGTCTGTGCAGATCCACGTCTTCGTATAACGATACCTCAAAAACGGTACATTTCAATATTTTTATGATTTTAGCGACATTATTCCCCGGAATTGTTTTAAATTTGGTGTTTGAAGTTCGTAATGGATACTACAGCCTATGACCCAAAATTGTCTGTGCAGGTCTACGTCTTCGTTTGGCCCCAATATAACGGTTCCTCCTATATTAGGTATTTTGATGATTTCAGCTACATTATTCACCGAATTTTTTTTTTAATTTAAGTTTTGCATTTGGGTATTGTAATGGCTAATGACAAAAGTTTCCTATGCAGGTCCACGTCGTCGTATAGACACTAATATAACGGCTATATTTGGTATTTTGAAGATTTTAACAGAATCTTTAACGGATTTTATTCTTCTGAAAATCGTTCCAAACTGTAGAGGGTATTCAAATATCGCCCAGCCAAACTTACAGCTTTTTACTTGATATTTATTAATTATGTGTGTTATTACGTCCATAAGTTGTTGTCCACCAATTACATTATATTTTACTTTTCTTAATCTAAGTTCGCTATGATCCGCTGCCGTAGGTCCGCTACCGCCTTGCTGACATTGCGGCGCCGTATTTGGTTAATCAGACTGCACTGGCGTTTCTCCGCTACCGCTTTGCCGATATTGCAGCACTTTATTTGGCTACTCCGGTGTCAAGAACCTGTGCGAACGTTAAATGTGCTGAGTAGAACACGTGTATAGCGTTCAGTTACCTGACAAAAGCCAAAACTGAAAAAAAAAAAAAACGATAACTTCTCCCCTTCTAAGTTAAGGCCGTTCACGGTCCCAAAGTTAGCGTTTTTTATTGCGAACTCCACAGATTTAGTTATTGAGTAAGCAATCAGTTCTATAAGTAATAGAATTCTATTAGTCGATGAACTTGCGATATGACCTTGATAGACCACGTGTTGTAGGTGATGGATATGTTGGAGATTTTGCTTATTGACTTGATAGAGATAGGACGTGCTTAGTATATCGGTGTGTTGCGTTTGGTTAATCACAGAAGCCAATGGAATATTCGGTTGTAGGGGTTTCGTTGAATTTTCGTTGTAGTATAACGTATTATTGATTCTAAATATATCATTGACCTAACAGGGGGTTCTTTGTTTCCTTATACAATCGCCAGTTGGTCATTGCTGACCACCAAACCATCGTCTATCGCTATAATTGGCGGGAGGTTGTTGAATTTTGTGCTGCAGTTAGCAGTGTAACGTGTGATTGGTTCCATGTGCATGATGTGAGTGATGATGACAGACAAAATGTTGGCATCGTATCGCTGCATTTTCTTACTGCTGAGGTGTATTTTTGACATGCAGCTAGGATGGATTCTCTCGAGTGGAGCATTGGGTGACTTTTTGCTACTTATAATCATAATATTCCTACATTTAAACTTAGGGATAGGATATCTTAAAAGGAAAAAATATAACATTATTGTATTATAAAATCTTAATTTTAGCTACGGCCATAATATCGGCCACTGAGAGGTTTTGAAGTGCTGCTTTTTATATGATTTGATACGGTCAAAACGAGCCAAGTCGAAATTATGGTTTTAGACCCTAGGTCCCTTTGGACCAAATCCGTTTCAGAACATTTGGAGTCGATCTAGCGATGTCCGTCCGTCTGTCTGACTGGTGCGCACGATAACTCTCGGAAGGGAGTATCCGAGTTGGTCCAAACTGGGCACATCATTATATGTTTGTTTAACATAGATCGAGTTCGGTTCTGGGCAAATCAGTCCACTCCTTCTGGTACCTTCCCCACAAAAAATTAAAATTTTCAAAAAAAAAAAAAAGAATGGACAAAATCGGCCCATTCCATCAAGCACCTACCCCACAAATGGTCGAAATTTTGAATAATTACAACTCTCATAAAATGTGATGTAAGAGCCCGACTGTCTTCAAATTTCACACATCCCAATATTTGTAATAACCCAAAGTGGTGTTCAGATGGACAATATCGGTCCACTCCTTCTGGTACCTCCTCCATATATGTTCGAAATTTGCAAAAAAAATATTTTTTTTCTACACAGAAAGGGAAGCAATTATCTAATTTTGCTCTAATTTTTCAAATTCTAAAGGATAAAATCAAGTGGGCTCCAACAAAGGGTCAACATTTTGAATAATTATAACTCTTAAAAAATATGATATAAGATACCGATTGCGTTCAAATTTCACACATCCTACTATTTTTATGAGCCCAATATCTGGTAGTAAGATGGAATATATCGGTCCATTCCTTCTGTTACCTCCCCCACAAACGCTCAAAATTTTGTATATCCATGAAGTTCATAAAAAGCGAAATCAACTTCCGATTCCATTCCAGACTTGGTACGTCTCAATATTTTCATCAGCACAAGATCCTTTAAAAAGATGGTAGAGGTCGGACCATTTCTGTTGCTACCTGCCCCACATAAGGTTCATAATTTTTAAACACATAATGCTTAAAGAAAGCGTTAATGCATACAACTCTCTTTAAATTTCACAATTACAAACATTTTTGCTAAAACAATATCTGTTGTAAAGATGATATATATATCTGGAACCCCTTCTGGTACCACAAAAGAACAAAATTTTCAGTACTTTTATCTGTCATAAATTGCGAAACAGCTCAGCGATTCTTTATAAATTGCTATATCTAAAGAAATGTCTCTCATCCAGAATCCTGAGATGAATGTGGAATTTATGATTTCCCATATGTACTTAGATCCAATGCGAAATAGACAATACTGACCCATTCTCCCCAAACCCACTCTATAGAGGGTCAAGAATTTGAAAATTCTTAACAGAAGTCAAAATATTTGAAAATAATCGGCAAAACCGACCGATATTTTTTAACTTGCTTAATATAAAATTGATTTTATTGCTATCTAAAAGGATAGGGTTCAAAACTCCATTCCTTGCGAATGTGATGGAAGTTACTAAATTATTTAATTCTGTTATTATCGCCCTATTTCTAGCTAGGAGGATAACATAAATATTTCCCTTTGTTTGTCTGCCTCTAAAATTTTTGTGATTAGACTATTAATTTCTTTCAGCGCGGTGTTGATAGTAAACTGTCTCTCCTGTGAGTTGATTAGTTGGTCAAAAGTGTTAGTCGGTTTGTCAAAGTCATCACGATCAGTTGTCCCAGTGATGTATTTCAGGACTATTCCTAATGTATTCAGGCTTCTCGCTTGCCTATGGTGAATATTTACCGTCTGTATCAGTCTACTTATTTGGTTTACGTCCTCATCCTCATTGGCTATGACCAATCTTAAGGCAATCCTAAAAAATGGAAACAAAATTTTTTCTTTAACTCGCGACCAATATAAGATATCTTATATCTTTACATTATAGCGAAAGCAACTTTATCGAAGATTAACATCATTCGGGTCTGATATATCAATAACTAACTTCTCCATGTGTCTGAACTCCACATATGGAAAGAGTTCAGCCAATTTGCGCTGGAATCGTGCCAGAGTGGGCAAGTCGTACCAAAGTGCGTTTACTACATCCGTTTTTACAGACTGTTGTAGGTGTTTGATCAGATCACCGTTTGTTCGGAATGTAATTGGTATTTTGTCTTTTTTCCAAATATATTAAACATTCTTCTCTGAGGCTGTACACCTACCTTCTTCCACGATTATCTGATTGCGAAAAAATTCACCGGTTTGTCGGTTCTTTGAATTGTGTTAGTTGATGACATTTTGCCATGAGTTGTATTTACAATCACATTTCCTATGGCATTTATGTGTTGCTTAAACAGTTTCCCCCTTGGGAAACTAGAAATCCTATATATTCGACCTCAGTTTGGAAGACTTTTGATTTTTCATCCGAAACCTTCATATTGGCTTCGAATATACTTCTCAGTACAAATTCCACATCTTGTAAGTGTTGTTGCTCGTTTTCCGAGAATATGATTACATCGTCCACGTAGACGAAACACCTCATCCCGATGTGTTCTCTTAAAAAGTCAGCTATCGCCCTCTTAAAAAATGCTTGGAGCATTCTTCAGGCCGAAGGGCAGTCTACAAACCCATAGTTTCGGTTTTTTATGGAAAACGCAGTTTTTCCCTATCTGTTTTCCTAGACTTTCGAATGATACCATTCGCCAATGAGTCCTGGAATTCTTTGTTTACGAAATCCGAAAAACTTAAGGGATACGGGTACAATTTCGAGTACACTGGGTCTTCGTTTTCGGTGCAAATGTTCACTGGAATTGGGATCTGCAAACACTCCTTTGAGATTGTTAATTACCTTGAAAAATGCTTCTTTCAAATGGTTTGCTACCGGCTTGGCCTAAAGTTGCAGATGATTTAAGTCATGTCTAGTTAGGAATAAAATAGTTTCCTATCTGTTTTCATGAGTAATTGTGTTTGATTTTAAATAAGTAGAAGCGTATACCTTACTCAATATGTCTATTAAATAGATGTGACGATTGTCAGCTTAGGTAAAGCTCGGTCGTGCAATGATTATACTAAAATTTAGCACTGTGTTAAAAGATGAGAGTACCGCTTTGGCTACACCCGCACCTTATTTCTTAAAATGTTCACTGCTTGATAGTGGCGTTCACTGCCATCATATCTCTTAAATAATTCATAATCGTTGCGCGCTGCCTCACGCTAAGGCACATAGGTGGCTTGTTGTTCGGAAAATTCCGGAAGAGATTTGTTCGCTTCTAGAGTGATTTCACATGGCACAAGTGGGTTGATTGTAACCTTCGCGAAATTTTGTTCTTACGGTTTCGCCAAATTAAATTGGCCCTGAATCGCGGTAATTTGTCTGTCAAATTCTACTCTTTGAGCGCATAATGCTTTGCTCAGCTCCGCTTTTATTAACTCACTCGCTTGTTCGGCATTAATTTTTGTTCCATATTTTTTTAAATTTAATCTTTCAAACAAAATTTCTAACTAACCCATCTTCTTTCAATCACCATCCCCTGTTGTTTAACTTTTTATTTATTTATTTTTCCTCACTAGTACTTCACTCACCTTTGTAATGAATTAGCTAACTTATAACGCATTTCTAGGTAGTCCAAGTAGTGCTACTTCCGGTGATTTTAATATTTCTAATGTTTTCAAGACTTCCAGTGCTTTTCAGTCTTCTAGTGTTTTCCAGACGTCCAGTGTTTTCAGACTTCCAGTGTATTTTCAAAACTGCCCAAGGAAAATCGTTCCTTGGTGGGAGATAGTGTTTCTCATTTTGTCGTACAGACTTCCGGTGTATTATAAACGCTGCCCAAGGATAATCGTTCCTTGGTTCAAGTAGTGTTGTCTTCGTATCTTTATCTTTCACTTGGGCTTATTTTATTAAAATTTTCAAAAAAAAAAAAAAAAAAGAATGGACAAAATCGGCCCATTCCATCAAGCACCTACCCCACAAATGGTCGAAATTTTGAATAATTACAACTCTCATAAAATGTGATGTAAGAGCCCGACTGTCTTCAAATTTCACACATCCCAATATTTGTAATAACCCAAAGTGGTGTTCAGATGGACAATATCGGTCCACTCCTTCTGGTACCTCCTCCATATATGTTCGAAATTTGCAAAAAAAATATTTTTTTCTACACAGAAAGGGAAGCAATTATCTAATTTTGCTCTAATTTTTCAAATTCTAAAGGATAAAATCAAGTGGGCTCCAACAAAGGGTCAACATTTTGAATAATTATAACTCTTAAAAAATATGATATAAGATACCGATTGCGTTCAAATTTCACACATCCTACTATTTTTATGAGCCCAATATCTGGTAGTAAGATGGAATATATCGGTCCATTCCTTCTGTTACCTCCCCCACAAACGCTCAAAATTTTGTATATCCATGAAGTTCATAAAAAGCGAAATCAACTTCCGATTCCATTCCAGACTTGGTACGTCTCAATATTTTCATCAGCACAAGATCCTTTAAAAAGATGGTAGAGGTCGGACCATTTCTGTTGCTACCTGCCCCACATAAGGTTCATAATTTTTAAACACATAATGCTCAAAGAAAGCGTTAATGCATACAACTCTCTTTAAATTTCACAATTACAAACATTTTTGCTAAAACAATATCTGTTGTAAAGATGATATATATATCTGGAACCCCTTCTGGTACCACAAAAGAACAAAATTTTCAGTACTTTTATCTGTCATAAATTGCGAAACAGCTCAGCGATTCTTTATAAATTGCTATATCTAAAGAAATGTCTCTCATCCAGAATCCTGAGATGAATGTGGAATTTATGATTTCCCATATGTACTTAGATCCAATGCGAAATAGACAATATTGACCCATTCTCCCCAAACCCACTCCATAGAGGGTCAAGAATTTGAAAATTCTTAACAGAAGTCAAAATATTTGAAAATAATCGGCAAAACCGACCGATATTTTTTAACTTGCTTAATATAAAATTGATTTTATTGCTATCTAAAAGGATAGGGTTCAAAACTCCATTCCTTGCGAATGTGATGGAAGTTACTAAATTATTTAATTCTGTTATTATCGCCCTATTTCTAGCTAGGAGGATAACATTTGTCTGCCTCTAAAATTTTTGTGATTAGACTATTAATTTCTTTCAGCGCGGTGTTGATAGTAAACTGTCTCTCCTGTGAGTTGATTAGTTGGTCAAAAGTGTTAGTCGGCTTGTCAAAGTCATCACGATCAGTTGTCCCAGTGATGTATTTCAGGACTATTCCTAATGTATTCAGGCTTCTCGCTTGCCTATGGTGAATATTTACCGTCTGTATCAGTCTACTTATTTGGTTTACGTCCTCATCCTCATTGGCTATGACCAATCTTAAGGCAATCCTAAAAAATGGAAACAAAATTTTTTCTTTAACTCGCGACCAATATAAGATATCTTATATCTTTACATTATAGCGAAAGCAACTTTATCGAAGATTAACATCATTCGGGTCTGATATATCAATAACTAACTTCTCCATGTGTCTGAACTCCACATATGGAAAGAGTTCAGCCAATTTGCGCTGGAATCGTGCCAGAGTGGGCAAGTCGTACCAAAGTGCGTTTACTACATCCGTTTTTACAGACTGTTGTAGGGGTTTGATCAGATCACCGTTTGTTCGGAATGTAATTGGTATTTTGTCTTTTTTCCAAATATATTAAACATTCTTCTCTGAGGCTGTACACCTACCTTCTTCCACGATTATCTGATTGCGAAAAAATTCACCGGTTTGTCGGTTCTTTGAATTGTGTTAGTTGATGACATTTTGCCATGAGTTGTATTTACAATCACATTTCCTATGGCATTTATGTGTTGCTTAAACAGTTTCCCCCTTGGGAAACTAGAAATCCTATATATTCGACCTCAGTTTGGAAGACTTTTGATTTTTCATCCGAAACCTTCATATTGGCTTCGAATATACTTCTCAGTACAAATTCCACATCTTGTAAGTGTTGTTGCTCGTTTTCCGAGAATATGATTACATCGTCCACGTAGACGAAACACCTCATCCCGATGTGTTCTCTTAAAAAGTCAGCTATCGCCCTCTTAAAAAATGCTTGGAGCATTCTTCAGGCCGAAGGGCAGTCTACAAACCCATAGTTTCGGTTTTTTATGGAAAACGCAGTTTTTCCCTATCTGTTTTCCTAGACTTTCGAATGATACCATTCGCCAATGAGTCCTGGAATTCTTTGTTTACGAAATCCGAAAAACTTAAGGGATACGGGTACAATTTCGAGTACACTGGGTCTTCGTTTTCGGTGCAAATGTTCACTGGAATTGGGATCTGCAAACACTCCTTTGAGATTGTTAATTACCTTGAAAAATGCTTCTTTCAAATGGTTTGCTACCGACTTGGCCTAAAGTTGCAGATGATTTAAGTCATGTCTAGTTAGGAATAAAATAGTTTCCTATCTGTTTTCATGAGTAATTGTGTTTGATTTTAAATAAGTAGAAGCGTATACCTTACTCAATATGTCTATTAAATAGATGTGACGATTGTCAGCTTAGGTAAAGCTCGGTCGTGCAATGATTATACTAAAATTTAGCACTGTGTTAAAAGATGAGAGTACCGCTTTGGCTACACCCGCACCTTATTTCTTAAAATGTTCACTGCTTGATAGTGGCGTTCACTGCCATCATATCTCTTAAATAATTCATAATCGTTGCGCGCTGCCTCACGCTAAGGCACATAGGTGGCTTGTTGTTCGGAAAATTCCGGAAGAGATTTGTTCGCTTCTAGAGTGATTTCACATGGCACAAGTGGGTTGATTGTAACCTTCGCGAAATTTTGTTCTTACGGTTTCGCCAAATTAAATTGGCCCTGAATCGCGGTAATTTGTCTGTCAAATTCTACTCTTTGAGCGCATAATGCTTTGCTCAGCTCCGCTTTTATTAACTCACTCACTTGTTCGGCATTAATTTTTGTTCCATATTTTTTTAAATTTAATCTTTCAAACAAAATTTCTAACTAACCCATCTTCTTTCAATCACCATCCCCTGTTGTTTAACTTTTTATTTATTTATTTTTCCTCACTAGTACTTCACTCACCTTTGTAATGAATTAGCTAACTTATAACGCATTTCTAGGTAGTCCAAGTAGTGCTACTTCCGGCGATTTTAATATTTCTAATGTTTTCAAGACTTCCAGTGCTTTTCAGTCTTCTAGTGTTTTCCAGACGTCCAGTGTTTTCAGACTTCCAGTGTATTTTCAAAACTGCCCAAGGAAAATCGTTCCTTGGTGGGAGATAGTGTTTCTCATTTTGTCGTACAGACTTCCGGTGTATTATAAACGCTGCCCAAGGATAATCGTTCCTTGGTTCAAGTAGTGTTGTCTTCGTATCTTTATCTTTCACTTGGGCTTATTTTTGTCACGATGCCCACGTTGGGCGCCAATTATGCAATTTTGATTGTAATTTTTTATATTTTTTATACGCTCCACCTTGAACAGCAGGGTATATTAACTTTGTCATTCCGTTTGTAACATCCCTAAATATTCGTCGTAGACACCATAATGTATATATATTCATAATCAGCATAAAATTCTATGATGATTTAATGATTGTATTGTGTCTAGGATGGTTGGCATTAAAAACGAGATATATCGGTCTACGTTTTGGAATAATCCCCATATAACGGTACCTCCCGATATTCGGTATGTTGATTATTTTTGCTACATTTTTTCATGGATTTGTCTGAAAATTGGTATTTGTAGGTCATAGTGGGCCCTAGTTTGTGTGGCAAAATATTGTATGTATGGGTCCACGCTTTGGTATAGCCCCAATATAACGGTACCTCCGAGATTCGGCATTTTGATGATTTTTGCCACATTTTTTCATGGATTTGTCTAAAAATTGGTATTTGTTGATCATAGTGGGTTCTAGCTCCGGTTTATTATCTTAATCTAAGTTTCTACGATATCACTCTGCTACCGCTTTGCTGACATTGCAGCACCGTATTTGGTAATCAGACTCCTCTGACGTTGCTCTGCTACCGCTTTGCTGTTATTGCTGCACTATATTTGGCTACTCAGTTGTCAAAAACCTGTGAGAACGTTAAATGTGCTGAGTAGAACACGCTTATAGCGTTCAGTTACCTGACAAAAGCAAAACTGTGAGAACAATGAAATAAGCGCGTTTCTTCACTATAAATTATATACTATGTAAGGTATAAGATGAATTATTCGAGGAGTTATAAACGAAATGACAATGTTAATATACCCTCCATGAAATGGTGGAGGGTATAAAACTCCACGGGGCAAATGACAGACACCGCTTAACAACATTAGAATTTTACGATGATAAAGGATATATATGCTTTTTTGGGACTGACATGACAATTTCGAGGAATCACGAACGGAATGACTTATACAACCTCCATAGTATGATGAAGGGTATAAAGATATCTGCGAAAAATAATCTGAGGTCTGCCTTATGTGTGACAATGATCCTATTCCAGCAGTCTTCTGCCAAAGAACACAGAACGTTTTACAATTATTATAAAAATGTAGGTTAAATCAACAACCTTAACAAGGCAAAACACGTAATATAGGGAAGTTCTATAACAAGGTGGGCTATTGCAAAATGTTAACCTACGAACAAAAATGTGGCTGATATCGTGGGTTGGGGAATACGAACAATTCTCTGCCATATGAGATAGAACCCATCAAAAACATTAAATACGCATATTAAAAAATTGTGTTATAACATGTGATCAGAGTTTTCAGGGCGCAAAATAACAGAATAAGAGTATTTTGCTCAAATATATATTTTCCTCATGAAATTGTTAGATTAAACTATGGCGAAACGTAATTTTAAACGTAACATTATGGGCTCACTGATAAAATGTTTATTTCCGTGCTAATAATTTACTTTTACCAAAATCTTTGAGGGTACAGTTATATGAGCGCTATAGGAAATCGATACGATCGACATTAATTGTAGGGATTCTAATTCCACTGAGTAGAGTAAAAATCTAAGATTACTTTTGAAAATGAGGGCAACAATATAAATTTGCAAAACTACAACAACGCAACAAGTATTCTGTCAATACTTACGTTTATTGTCTGCAAATGAGACACCTGAAAATAAAATTTAATTCAAAAACTTTAAGAAGGTTATTTGGTTTCTGTTGGTGGTTACGAGACTTCGTCGATTTTTAAAAGGTTCTTCTTAATATGGCAATTGATGTGTCATTGGCCGTTTGTTGGGTGTTGTGCTTGCTTTGCTCGTTAGCTTGTTCTTCTTGTTTTTTTGACGCGATATTCATGTTTCTTAGACCTTGTCTTTAGTTTTTTAGCTTCCCGTTTGAGTTTATTCGCCTATTGTTGATGATGCTGCGATGTTTGTGGACTACTTTATAATATTGGTTTTGGCTAGGATTGAGTGTGACTTGTGTTTACATTGCTTTCAATTCTAACCAAAATAGTTGAAAATTCCTTAAAATTGAATTTGCTATCTGCCATTACTTTGAAATTAAATTGAAATTAGTGTTCTGTTTTTGGCAATTTGTTGTTAGAGGATAAATGTGACTAGGATTATCAATATACCGAATTTAGTGGGTATCGTTATACGCGCGCTATAGGAGAACTTGGGCCCACATATTCAATGATATACCACAGAACCTAAAACACATTGCGAACTACAAATATCAATTTTAAACATATCACCGGAAAAATGTGGCAAAAATCAACAACAAACCGAATATCGGGAGGTACCGTTATATGGAGACTATACCAAAACGTGGACCTATATATACTATGTGCCGTCACCGCATATAGAAATCATTTAGAACAACAAATCCGTGGAAAAATGTTGCAAAATACCGAATATGGGGAGGTACCGTTATATGGTGGCTGTACAAAAACATACAATGATTCGCAATCTGAGCTTGAACCCATTATGACCGACAAATACTAATTTTAAGACAAATCAGTGGAAAAATTCATTAAAATATCCAATATCGGGATGTACCATTATATAGGAGCTACACAAATACGTGGACCTACACATACAATGTTTCGCCAAAAGAGCTAGAATCCGTTATGACCTACAATTTTTAGACAAACACCAAATATGGCAAAAATCATCAACATATCGAATATCGGGATTTACCGTTATATGGGGGCTATACGAAAGCGTGGATCTAGATATGAAATGTTCCGCCATGGAACATCTCATCTGATCTCAGTACCAACCATCCTAGACACAATTCAAATGATCATGAGTATATATAATTTAAGGTGTCTACGACAAATATGTCGGGATCTTAAAAACGGAATGACAAGCCATTCAAACTGTTTTTTCCTGTATATTTTTATACCCTCCACCTTGGAAGCGAGGGTATATTAACTTTGTCATTCCGTTTGTAACATCTTTAAATATTAGTCGTAGACCCCATAAAGTATATATATTCATAATCAGCATAAAATTCTAAGTCGATTTGACGATGTCCGTCTGTTTGTCTGTTGAAATCACGATACAGCCTCTCTTAACCCATAGTGTTGTAGGCGCCATCTTTTAAAGGAGGGTACATAAAATTTGACATTCCGTTTGTAATATCTCATAGTATTAGTCGTATACCCCTTAGGGAATATATATTCATGATCAGCGTAACATTCCATATCGATTTAACGATGCCCGTCTGTAGAGTGATTGATATTGAAAATTACTTATATCAGTCCACGTTTAGGTATAGCCAACATATAGCAGTACCCTAAAATGTTCGTTATTTTGATTATTTTTGAGACATATTCCCACGCAATTGTTTCAAATTTGATATTAAGAGTTAATTCTTCTAGGATTGTAGCTCCAGTGGCGAAACGTTTTATATATAAGACCACGTTTTACTACCTTCCCCATATAACGGCTACTCCCCATATTCGGATTTTTTTTTTTTAATTTTTAATTTAAGACTCGCAATGTATAAACATTTTTGTAGCATAATTTCGTCTATATAAGGTTCCCGTTTTGGTCTGGCCCCCATATAATGGCTCAAACCACATTATTAATATTATTATTTATTTTTTTAAACTTTACCACATTCTCCAAACGATCTTACTGGTATTTGTAGTTTAATGTGGAATACGTTCAAATCTGTATATACCCTACAACGTGTATATAGTCTGGATCAATTACGGCTAAAATAGGGTCCTGACGTCTCACATTTTTATATAGTCCCCGTATAACAGTACCCCCCAATATTCGGTATTTTTATGGTATTAGATACATTATTTAACCGAATTGTTTCAAAGATAGTTTTCAAAGTTCGAAATTTGTACTACAGACTATAACAAAAAAATTGCTTTAAGGTCCTCTTCTTCGCACAGCCACCATATAAGTATATCTCCCGATATTCGGTATCCATAGGAATTGTTGCATATTACGTATTTGAAGTTCGTTATGAATACTTTAACCTACGACAGAAAACTGCGTATGTAGATCATTTTTGGTATTTTGATAATATTAGCGACATTATTCATTTGATTTTTTTCATATTTCGTATTAGAGGTTCGTAATGAGTACTACAACCCATGACAGAAAATTGCATATGTAGATTCACGTCTTCAAGCACCCCTTACATTAGGGTACCTCCTTTTTTTGGTATTCTGATGATATTAGCGACATTATTCACTTAAATGTTTCTATATTTCGTATTAGACGTTCGTAATGAGTACTACAACCTATGACAGGAAATTGTCCATGCAGGTCCACGTCTTCGTAAAGCCAGCATATTGTGGTTTTGAATGAAACGATATTATTCCACGAAACTTCTTTAAAGTTTTTAAAGTGGTGGATGGTATTTAAAATTCTGTCCCGCCGAAGTTAGGGACTTTTTTTCTTGTTTATAATTTAGATTTTCTTGCTTGATTGCCCAACCTATTTTCCTGAAACATCCTCTTCAATTCATTTAGAGAATTAACTTTTCTAGCTCAGGTCATATTTACCATTGTGTGTTTTGTTACTACAATATTAAATTTAATATTTGTTATAATGTATTGTTCATATATTTGGCATAATTTCAAAGTATCAGAATTTCTGCTAAAAAGCCGGACAAACTATCCACATTGGCACAACAGGATTTTGCCGTCAATCTTCAGGTCACATTCATAGACGTCACAACCCGAAATGCTGATTAGGGTCAGAGTTTTGAACAAAATTATACCATTTTTTTATGGTTACTTCAAACTGAGAATAACATTTGTGTGAAAAATTTCAGGCGAAATCACATATCGATGAAAAGCGCACTTCTTCACTTCACTTTTGTGCTGATTTCGACATATATTGTCAGAGATATTATGTGTATATAGAAAATATACAAAGGAATCAAAACTTTCAATATTCTGTTTTAATTCCTATTACCACGACAAAGGGTGTAATAAGTAATAAACTTCGAGAATGAAATGAACCATACCTGTGCATGAAAAACATGAATTGTTCTTCTCGGGAACGCAGTTTTCTAGAAGATATTCGAGTATGAATTTTTATAATGATTTCGTTTGTAGTAGATATGGATAATGATATATTGGGAGAATTTTTTGTTCTAGTCAAAAGAGAAAGAATGAAAGAAAATGAGGAAATGTTACGATTCTGTAACTGGTTAAAAACACACAACAACACACAATTTTCAATTGGTAAGAATTGTGGATATATAAGCTAATTTATTCTACCTGATTAACACCATGGGTATCTCCTCAATGGAGATCGTAGAGCGCAGATGCCAACGAGCGGTAGTTGTTGAGTTTGCTCCCCTTCTTTAAACTTTCTCTTATTGGAATATTTGTTAGTAGTACACATCGGCTTTCACTTGTCATTCTGCATCCGAAGCGTAAATCATTCTTCGCGCCTAACCCATTATAATGGCGTTTATATTAACCAGGCCTTTGTCCCCACCCTGGGTAGTTTTTGTTGTATATGAAAAAAGAAAATATAATAATAAAGACTGAAACTATTTGTTAATTATTTGCTATTTCCTTTCACCATCAATCAATCGGTAGACCTTAGGTATTTTTTATTTGTTTATAATTTGGATTTTATTATTTGATTCCCCAATCTAATTTCATCAAAACATCATCTTCAATTTATTTCGAGATTGAACAAATTTTACAAGCTCTGGTCATACTTTTCATTGTGTGTTTTGTAACCACGGTATTAAATTTAATGCATAAACATAATAATTGTTATAATGTATTGTTCATATATTTGGCATCAATTCAAAGAATCAAAATTTTTTCGAAACATCGGACAGATTATCCACACTGGCCCAACAGGATTTTGCATTCAATCTACGGGTCGCACTCATAGACTCCCCAAGCGGAATGTTGCACAGGGTTAGATTATACCATTTTGTATGGTCAAATGAAACTGAGAATAACTTTTCTGTGAAAATACCAAAATGCGAACATTTGTAGTGCTGAACGTCCCTTTAAGGCGAAATCACATATCAATGTGCTGATTTCGTAGACATATATTGTCAGAAATAGTATATATAGAAAATATACACAGAAATCAAATGTTTCAATGTTTTGTTTTAATATCCATTACCACGACAGATGCCGTAATAAGTAAATAAACTTCTGGAAAGAAATGAACCACAACTCATACGTATGGATGAAACACATGCAATGTTCTTCTCCTGAACTCAGTTTTCTAAAAAATATTCGTTTCACATTAATGGGATTTGTTTCTCTCAATCCCTAACGACTAAAAACCAGTAAAAAAGTTTTATGTTCGGACGGGCCGATCTTTGAATACATTCCACCATTTGGAACGATTGTGCAATTTTCAAAAACATAAAATCCGTTAAAAAGTCTTTTAAAATCTTAAAAAATACCGAATGTAGCCGTTATATAGACAATACAATACGACGACGGAACCTTCAAAGGCAACTTTTATCATAAAATATCACAATACTCAAATACGAAACTTGAATAAAAACAAGTAAAAATGCTGTAAATTCGGCCGGGCCGGGCTTTGAATACCCTCCACCATGTGGTACAAATTTAACAATTTTCAAAAAAAAAAAAATAAATAAATAAAATTCGTTAAAAATTCTCTTAAAATCTTAAAAATACCGAATGTAGCCGTATATTAGGGTCTATACGACTACTTGGACCTGCATAGGCAACTTTTGTCACAAGCTATTACAATATTCAAATTCGAAATTTAAAAAAATCTGTTATTATGTAGCTAAAATCATCAAAATACCGAATATAGGGAGGTACCATGGGGGTTAAAAATGAACCTGCCCAGACAATTTTCTGTCATAGGCTGTAGTATCCATTACTAACTTCAAATACAAAATTTGAAATAATTCCGGTAAATAATGTCGCTAAAATCATCAAAATGCCGAATAATGGGGGTTCCGTTATATGGGGGCTATACGAAGAGGTGGGCCTGCACAGACAATTTTCCGTTATAGGCTGTAGTATACATTACGAAATTTGAATACCAAATTTGAAATAGTTCCGGTAAATAATGTCGCTAAAATCATCAAAATACCGAATATCGGGGCACGGTTATATGGGGCTATACAAAGACGTGGACCTGCACAGACAATTTTCTGTCGTAGGCTGTAGTATTCATTACGAACTTCAAATACTAAATTTGAAATAGTTCCGGTAAATAACGTCTCTAAAATCATCAAAATACCCAATATCGGGAGGTACCGTTATATGGGGGCTATAGGAAGACGAGGCTCATTTTCTGTCTTAGGATTTAGTATCCATTACAAACTTCAAATACCAAAATTCCAATTCCAAACAATTCCGGTAAATAATGTCGCTAAAATTATCAATATACCGAATATCGGGAGGCACAGTTATATGGGGGCTATACGAAGACGTGGACCTACATGGTCCATTTTCAATACCAAAAGTCCTGCGGACATAATATTTGAGTAAAATTTTATCAACCTACTTCATTTCGTTCGGAAGCTAGAATGATTTCCACAGACGGACAGACGAAAGGGCATTGATAAATCGACATAGAATTTTATGCTGATCAAGAATAAATATACTTTGTGGGGACTAAAATGTATATTTCGATGTGTTACAAACGGAATGACAAACTTAATATACCCTCCTTACTATGGTTTAGGATATAAAAATTCGGTGAATAAGCCAAACCATATGTCGACATAGTGTTTTGCGCTGATCAAAAATATATATACTTTGTGGGGTGTAAAATGTATATTTCGAATTATTACAAACGGAATGACAAACTTAATATACCCTCCATACTATGGTAGAGGGTATAATAGAGTACGAGTCTGAATTTTTGGAACGATTTCGTTTATAGTAGATGTGGATATAGATATCTTGGGGAATTGTGTATTCTAGTCAAAAGAGAATAATCATTATGATTCTGTAACTAGTTAAAAGCCTAATTACCAATAACACATTTTTTTCAATTGGTTAGAATTGTGGTTTTAATAGTTAATACGTTCTACCTGATTGACATCATGGGCAGCTCCTCGGCGGAGACCGTAGAAGCAGATGCCAATGAACGTTGGCTTTAACCTTTCTCTTATTGGAATATTTGTTAGTAACAGTAATCAACAAGGATCCTCGGCGGTCACTGCGATCCTCAGTGATTGCATGAACATCGGCCTTCAATTGACATTCTGTAGTCGAAGTGTACACTTGTCGCGCCTACCCATTCGAATCGCGGTTATACTAACCAGGCCTCTGTCTCCACCCAAAATTACTAAGGCAAGATAAAAGATAAAATACACTAATAAAGATTGAAACTATACTAATTTAATACTAATATCTACTTCTGTTTAATTTCTTTTTCATTTCTTTTCACCATCCCTACACATGCGAATCACCCTCACCTCTCACCCTCAAACACAATCTCTGGAGAGTTATTGTTGTTGTCGCTGTCAAAGCCATTTCCCACTCCGCTAAGTTAAAAAGTGGTAGTTGACGAAATTTCGTCAAGTTTCGGTAAAATAGTGACGACAGTAGAGCAGTTGCTGAAACCTAACGTTTTGTATGAAAATAGTAGGAATAGTTACACTTTATGGAGTCTACGACAAATATTTTGAGGTGTTACAAACGGATTGACAAATTTAATATACCCTCCATTAAACGGCAATGTGTGGTCATCTGCCCGGCTATCCACAATGGATTGAATGGACCAAACCCAAATTTTCAGGAAATTTTGCAGTCGCTCTACAGGTCACAATCATAGACCACTCCACGTGGAATGTTGCTAAACCTATGTTGCTAACCCTATATTTAAACAGAATCATACCATTTTGTATGGTCATTTGATAAGATTTATGACTAAAACTGAGAATAATTTTTGCATGAAAAATAAAAATATATGATTTCAGATACGAATACTTGTAATACCTAACATCCCTTCCTGACGTTTATTGTCCGAAATCGGATTTATAGAAAAAATATAGACAGGAATCTAAAGTTTGAATGCTTTTTCATTAATTCCCATTGACACGACAGAATTATTTAAAGTACTTAAACTTAGAGAATCAAATGAACCACAAACCATACGTATAGGTGAAACACATTGATTGTTCTCGCGAACGTAGTTTTCTAGAAAATATCTCTTTCACACCTATGAGAATTGTTCGAATGGAGCAAAGAAATAAAGACAACCTTTGCTCTTTATATTAGGAATAAATTATTTTAATCTCTAATATCCGAAAATTAGTGAACGAGTCTCACTTTTTACAATGAGACTGTGTGATTTGTTTATACTAGTCAAAAGATAATTAGTGGTACAATTCTGTAACTAGTTAAGGACCCAATTACCGATAACACACATTCACAAATGCTTTCGGTATGTAAGCAACAGAAGTAATGTGTTCCCTAAAACCTACCTTTTGATTTTCATATTTATTATTAACAATTTAAATTAGTCTTGATACTTGTTCTCTTGCATCTATTTACTAGCATATGTCCGCTACGTCCTCAGCAAAATTTTTACACATGTCTAAACACAATTTATTGTTTTCACAGAAATTATGTGGGGGGTCATGAGTTGGCTGATCATTCAGAAGCAGTGGTAGATTTTACACAATCTAGGATGTACTACCGTTGTGCGTTGCCACTATTTTTAATTGGCTGGCTTCCCCTTTAGACAAACTGCAAATTTTTTATATTTTGAAATCTTTACATCGTCAATGATTCTATTTTGAACATAATGTTTCCACCGTCGATTTGGTCTTAGCTAAAGAAGAACTTGTTTGTACACAATATTGGCGGTTTTTACATTGGGTGCTAAAATGTATAATTTTTTGGCGTACTTACTCGAAGAAATATCATCTATATGGGTCCACGATATCGTATAGCCCACATATGGCGGTACCTCCCTATATACCGTTTTCTGATTATTTTAGCGACATTATTCACCGGAAGTGTTTCAAATTTCTTATTTGAGAAAATTGGCTATGCAGGTACAGGTTTTTGTACAGCCCCCATATAACGGTACCTCCCTCGGTATGTAGATGATTTTAGCTGCATTATTCACCGGATTTTATCAAGATTCGTGTTTGAATATTGTAATGGCCTATGACAAAAGTTGCTTATGATGGTCCAGACCCCAATACAATTGTGACTTCCTATATCCGGAATATTTAAGGTTTTTCCAGAATTTTTTTTGTGTAAATTTCCAAATGCATTCCAAATGTTGGAGGGTATTCAAAGTTCGGCCCGGCTGAACTTACTGCTTTTTTACTTGTTAGCTCTACAATCATAATCTACAGAATATATACTGGAAAAAATCTGTTTATAATGTAGCTAAAATCATCAAAATACAGAATATAGGGAGGTACCATGGGGGTTATAATTGGACCAGCCCACACAATTTTCTGTCATAGGCTGTAGTATCCATTACTAACGTCAAGTTCAAAATTTGAAATAATTCTGGTAAATAATGTCGCTAAAATCATCAAAATACCGAATATCGGGGGTACCGTTATATGGGGGCTATACGAAGACGCGGACCTGCACAGACAATTTTCTGTCATAGGCTGTACTATTCATTATGAACTTCAAATACAAAATTTGAAATAGTTAAGGTAAATAACGTCTCTGAAATCATCAAAATACCCAATGCCAGGTGGTACCGTTATATGGGGGCTATAAGAAGACGTGGACCTACATGGCTCATTTTCTGTCTTAAGATGTAGTATCGAATACCAAAATTGAAACAATTCCGGTAAATAATGTCGCTAAAATCATCAAAATACCGCATATCGGGAGGTACCGTTATATGATCAAGAATATATATACTTTGTGGGGACTAAAATGTATATTTCGATGTGTTAAAAACGGAATGACAAACTTAATATATATATATATATATATATATATATATATATATATATATATATATATATATATATATATATATATACACCAATTTAATTATCCAACAATTCTAATGAACAAAAAAGTCGGCTAGCCTCATCCGATTGACCGTCTGTTGCCTTTAATTTTTGTGAAAAAAAAACAAAAGTAGAAATGTATTCATTTCATTGTATATATTCTTCACATTATAATTGTGTGTTAGGCATTGTGCAATCCTATCGAAAGAGTTAATTGTTCAAAAATCAGTGTTGACAGTTTCCTGTTGCAAATTTTTTTTATACGTTGCAAGATTAAATGCCAAAACATTTTTTTTAATGTGCCTAAAATACTGCTGTATGGGGATATAAGAAAACATGAACCTATTTGGACAATCTTTTGCCACAGGAGATTGAACTCATTATATATTTCGCTTAATTTTTTTTTAACGTTACTGAATTCCGACATATATGTATATACGAAATTTTTAACAATTCTGTTGCAAAATGTGATAAAAATCTTCCAATCATGAGTACTTCGAGGAGTAGAAAACGACATGACAAATTATATATGCCCTCCACTGTATGGTGAAGGGAATAAGAAAAATGACCATGATAGTGTAAAAGTTATTTTTTTCACAGCTTTACAGTTAATACTAAAAAGATCGCAAACTTTGCACACAACCACGAAACTCAGGATTATTAATGCCGAAATTGTCTAAGTTTAACTGGTTATAATTATGTATTTGCAGTTGGTAATTTTTCATACTTCAATGCGTAGCGTGGAAATGAAAATTGTTTCTATTTCCTATGACAAAGCGTAGGTTTGTTGGAAAATTGATATGGCCCCTTCATTTATTCTTTACCAGAGCACTGTTTTAGACCAATATCGCTGATGGTAGTGAAGAAGTATAAAGAGCATAAGAGGCCGGGCAAATTTAAATTTCTTTGTTAGCTTTAGAACAATGAATTGGAAATATTTTAATTGGAAAATTCTGAAAATACTAAAGAACACCAAGATAAGCAGAAGCAAAATATGTTATTATAGCAAACAGCGGATAGGGGATAATACAAATGTATAAACTATTTTCGGACAATTGACATATAAACGAACAGAGAAGTTGCCACCATAAAACTACAAGTCACCAAATAACAATTATTAAATTACTGATGTAAACAATAAATATATGAACAGGGTTGAGAAGATAAGACAGACTAGCGTTGCAGCGAAAGTACCAGAATTATTGGCATTGTTTGTCATAAGCCACTACCATATTCAAATTCAAAAACTTGAAATAAACGGTGAATAATGTAGCTAAAATCATCAAAATATCGTATATAGGGAGGTACCCTTATATCGGAACTGTGCGAAGACTTGGACCAGCATAGATAATTTTCTTTCATAGGCGGTAGAATCCGTTACGAAGTTCAAATACGACATCTCAAACAATTTCGAGTATTGTACCTAAACTCGAAGACCTGGAACTGCACAAACAATTTTCTGTCACAGGCTGTAGATCCTATTACGAATTCTACATACGTAATTTGAAACAAATTCGGTGAACAATGACGGTAAAATCAACAAAATACTGAATATTGGGAGGTACCGTTATATGGGGGCTATAGGAAGACGTGGACCTGCACAGTAAATTTTCTGTCTTAGGCTGTAGTATCCATTACGAACTCCATATATCAAAGTTTAAACAATTCCGGTGAATAATGTCGCTAAAATCATCAAAATAGCGGGAGGTACCGTCATATGGGGGCTATACGAAGAAGTGGACTTACATGGCCCATTTACGAACGTAATCTGCCTACTGGAAAAATAAATATGTGTGCAAAATGTTAGCCTACTATCTCAATTCGTTTGAAAGATTGTCGTAGGTGTCTCTAAGGCATTTCCTGGCAAGTGGAGCACTCTTGTATGTGAGCGAAAATTTCGAAACTATTTCCTTAGCTTCGCCTTTTGTTTTATGCATCAAGTGGCACAACCTCTTAATGTCACATAGTCGGCCATTGTTGATGTACATTGCCGTAAAAAGATCGCGGAATGTAGACCAAGACAAAAAATCAGCGAGAAAATCATCAATGTCGCACAGGAAAAGACTGAGGTTGTGCATGGTGTTGGATACGAAATTGGGTAAATTTCGGAATGGTCAACATTGGGTGGAGTCAGACTTCGACAGTGATTTTGATTTTTTACTATTTTGAGTGGGCGAATGGTGAGATGTGGTGTTTTGACTTATAGGTGGACAAGTGGGGGTAGCCAGGAGGAGATGTAGCCGACTTAAGGTGGAACAATTTTTCATTAGTTTTAGATAAAGAGTCAATATATGCCTGACAACTGTTTTGATATATTTCATCGGCAGAACAAATGTTAACGGTCTTCGTAGCTTCTGATGTAACTAAATAGTCCATACACTTATCGTATATGTCCTTAACTTTATTCCATAAGTCTTGGAGCTCGGTACCTCTTATTTCAAGATTGAAAACGGTGTGAGTTTCCGGCTTAAGCAGATGGAAGGAGGCAATAAATTTGACGACATTGTTAGAAGGTCAAAGGTGTAACCGATATTTTGCTGACATGTACCAAAAATATCGAAAAATATTTCAAAGTTGATATTCTTTGGTATTTGCCGGACGTAGGGTGCACTATTTTTCAAAAAATGAATTAATTGTAAAACTGTAGTATCCATTACGAAATTCAAATACCAAATTTGACACAAATATATTGAGCACAAAAGGCCGGGCAAATTTCAATTTCTTTAGGAGTTTTAAAACGATGAATTGAAAATATTTTAATTGGAAAATTCTGAAAATACTAAAGAACACCAAGGTAAGCAGAAGCAAAATATTTTATTATAGCAACAGCGGATAGACTACTGACGTATAAACGAATCAGAGTAATTGCCACCATAAAACTACAAGCCAAACAACAATAATTAAATTACTGATGTAAATAATAAATATGTGAACATGGGTACACAATTTCATGGCAAAAAGGAGTCTACAAATTTTACAATTCTACCAGACATTCGATGATCCCGAATAATGATATTTTGCTTTTTGGTTTAGATTCTCATCAGTATATTATTGTTATCCTTGCATATATGTTCAGCATCATTGGTTGCCGATAGCAACATAGGAGAAAAACTAGAGTTAAAATATCTATTCATTCTATTTTTAGTTTTCACACAATTATTTGGGTTCAAGAGCTGATTTATTTGAAATTCTGGTAAAAATGAAACAAAAATTCTATTATTATTTATATATTTATATATTTTAATTCTGGTGAATTAATGCACTTTAAATTTAACATAATTTAATTATTTGTCATTATTATCTATTACTATGCATCAATAACATATAATTAATGCAATAAATAATAACAAAATAAAAAAATCACGGTTAAACTTAAGCTAATTTTTTCAAAGAACTTTTTCTACATGATCACAATTGAATACCGAAGTTTAGTATTATCTTTGTCCTTCTTTCTGTTTATCGATTCTGATATTCTCTGTTGTATTCGTAGCTCAGTTGTAAAAACGTTAGCCAAATCAGCTGTGAGTTTTTTCGATTATGTGTTGTGATATGGCTGTTTTTCCCGTTGCTTTATTTATATCTGTTTCATGCTTCCTTACTCTCACACTTCGTAGTCGTTTCCTACGTACACTCTCCCGCATTCTTCTTTGTCGTTCCCCTTGCAAGTTATTTCGTATACAACATTTTTCTGTTTTAGTTTCTCTTCTTATGTTTCGGTTCTTTTAAATATGTTTTGCAGTGTTTCGTTTGACTTGTGTGATATCATGATTGCTGTGTCTTTTAAAATGCTTTTCAAGTTCCTTGTTTCTCTTAGGTTGAGCACTGAAGTTTAGATAGATTTTGTATTTATAATCTTTGTTGTGTTTGAGGATTTTATTATGTCGTTTATTATACTTTTTCTTCAGTTTTCATTATTAAGTTTTTATCAATAAATTTGGATTTTGCTGTATTTATTTTTATATTTTTTGGTTGTGTTGCGTTGTAGTTAATTATACGTCCCGAAGAGGTATTTTTGGTGTACCATTCTGTTACCAGCTCATTCTTAAAATGTGCATATCAATGTATGGCCGTTTCTTGTTGTTTCCTTTCTCAATTGTGAATTTTAGTTTTTGGTGTTAGCTGGTAGGATTATATTTTTGTCTTTTTTATTAATGATTGCAAAAATGTCGTCTACATATTTCGTAATAGGTTTAATTTGTATTCCATTTTTGGAGAGTTCTAAAGTAACATCGTCAAGTAATGTGTCGAGTACGATGTCTGCTATCGTGACAAGGGATTGCCCATTGGCATACCATACGTTTGTTGGTAATATTTGCTGTTGCATTAAAAATAATTATTGTCTTTTAAAACAAAGTTCAATGTCTTTAAAAATTGTTGTTTTGATATTTTAGTATTTCCTTGAATTGTTTTCCACTTGTCTATTAAATTTTTTTAATGCAAAATGCATGGGGATATTTGTAAATAAGGACATAACGGCAAAAGATACAATTATTTCGTCCTTGTCTAGTACTATGTTGTTCAGTTTTTCCTCCAGTTCTATGCTATTTTCTATATTGTAGTTTTTCGATATCACATTTTTCTGTTACTATGTTATTGTTTATTCTCTCAAGATTTGATGTCAGACATCCTTTAATTATTTTGTATGTTGATTTTCCTTCTAGTAGTGTGTTTAGTATTCTTGTATGTTATACTTTATATAAGATTACAGTTTTATTCCCTTTGTCAGCGGTTGTGACTATTATTTTGTCTCCAAAGTCTTGGATGAGTTTCCTTATGTCCTCATATACGGTAAAATATATAATTTTCTTGTTGTGTGTGTTTCTGTGTTGTCTTTTGTTGCTTGAACCCACTGTTAAATGTCTGCTATGAGCAATATTGCTTTAAAGTTTTTTATGGTTACCGGAAGGGCAAATTTTTTTCCCCATGGATAAAATCCAATTTTGTTCTTTTGAAAAAACTATATTTGGGAGGTTTATACACCATTCTTCATTTAGAATAAATTTATATTAATACTAAGCTTTAGTATTCAATACCAATCATGTAGAAACAGTTCAGTAATAAAAATAGCTTAAGTTTAACTGTAATTTTTTTTATTTTATTATAGTTTATTATTTATTGTATTAATTATATGTCCGTGGAGACCAGTTTTTAATGCATAGCAATATATAATAATGACAAGTTAAACTTAAAGTGCAATAATTGACTAGTAATAAAATAATAATACATATTTTGTTTCATTTTGTTACCAGAATTTCAAATAAACAGGCTCTTGAAAATGTCGGAAAAAGCCAACGAAACCTCGAGCAAAATAAAAGGATATATTAAAATAAAAAGGATATATTAAAATTGTGGCTAAATTCCCCAAAACACCAAATATTTGGAGGCACCGATTATGAGTACGAAAAACTAATAATAAGCCCATTCCAGCAGTCTTATGTCACAGATGATAGTATCCATTACCATTAGCATCTTTAATAAAATGAAAAGTATGCAAAAGAAAACACCAATATAAATTCCCAACTGTTTTAATGAACAAAAAGTTAAAAAGTTGTAAGTGCGGCCGGGCCGATGGTTGAATACCCTCCACCATTTGGTGTACATGCAAAGACAATTTTCTGTCATAGGCTGTAGAATCTATTACGAACTTCAAATACCAAATTTGAAACAATTCCGGTGAATAATGTACTGTCGCAGTGTCGAATATCGGGAGGTACCTGCAGTCATAATATATATTTGTGTGAAATTTTATCAATCTAATTCAATTCGTTCGGAAGCTAGAGTGATTTCCACAGACGGATAGACGAACGTACATCGTTAAATCGGCTTAGAATTTTATGCTGATCAAGAATATATACTTTGTGGGGTCTAAAATGTATATTTCGAGGTGTTATAAACGGAATGACAAACTTAATATACCCTCCATACCATGGTGGCACAATTTATTTCACATTTTATTTAAAAAAAATAACAGTTTAGAACAAAACAACAAATTCATCTATATTTAATAGTATATAGTAACAATATATGTATGTACATATTGCATAGTTAATAAGTAAAAAAGCTGTAAGTTCTGTATATATATATATATATATATATATATATATATATATATATATATGTTGCGGAGCAGTGTAAATAAAACCAAAAAGAAAATAAAACACAAGAAATTAATGTTTTTTCAAATTAAAAAATTGGCGGTTTTATTATGTTATTATATTAGTCGAAAAACTAATATATAATTTACCTTTGTTGTACAATGGTGTTGCTGCGTTGTTGCTAGGACGAAGATCCGTGAAACAAGTAAAGAAAAAGCAACGAGAAAGCCAAGATGTCTCAAGAGACGCGCAAATTGACAGATAATACTCGTTAGAATTTGCCATCGCTAACTTTGAACGAAAGTTCAAAGTTGAATAAAATGGTATGATGGCAAATTATTAGAAATAATGACGAGTTGCATTTTAGGCTTAGATTTAATTGTAAATTAAACATTACCGCCGCCCTTGAAACATCTAGGTATGTTTAAACAATAATGCTTAGATCTAAAGATTAAAATACAAATAAATGAAAGGTATAACCGTCAATTTTTTTGAGCATTCTTTATTCAGTTTATTTATTTATTTTTTTTTTCATTTTTTTTCAAAAACAAGTGATGGTCGATGAACCATCAAGGCAATAGAAGATTGCCTTCAACAAATTTTAGACCATGGGTCTCGATTTAGGCCGATCGTCTCGGGCAACTTCACAGTGGGCAAGGACCGGATACCACCCAACCAAAGATAGTAAGTTGAGCCCAAGGGAACCCTGGGCTCGAATGGGTTTGAGATTTAATAACCTTCGGGTACACATCGGGACCAAGAATTAGTGCGATGTGAGCGGACTTGTAGAATTCGGGATCTGCTAGTTGCATCCCAGCATAGTGGTCCTTTATTATGTCTGGAGCAGATTGCGCAGGAGTGACCACATGTCTCAAGGGCATGCTAAGTGCGGATACACGAAGCAGCTGCGTCTGGTCGTGAAAAGACTGTAAAGTCAGTTGGCAGAACAAATCCTGGCCAACGTTTAAGGAGCTGAGCTGGAGTTTACTAGTCAGCGTTGAGCAAATTCGACTATGTCCAGCACAAGGATCCAATAGCGCTCGAACTGGTACTTTTCGGTCCGGAAGAACAATTTGTACCACCATTGTAGGCCCCAGAGTCACAATGGGCTGTATGGACTGAACTATCGGACGGACGGCGCCCGAAGGGGCTGACGATATCGGATGAGAGCGAACAGACGGACGTTTAGCAGAGGTCTTTATTTTAGCGGACGAAATTGAATTGGACGAGGGCGACGAATTAAATGCACGAGACGTATAGTCTCTACTACCCGAAGGGCGGACTTTTCCATGTAATATTTGGTTGGAGTGAAGAAGTGTGTGGTGGTTACTGCCACACTTCTTGCATCGTCGAATACTGAAGCAATCTCTGAGAATGTGGGACCGAGTCAAGCAATTCGAACAGAAGTTATTCTGGACCACAAAACGAATCTTTTTCTCACAAGGAAGCTTGTGAAAATCAGGACAATCCTTCAAGAAATGCCTCTGCATGCACATTAGGCATTTCGGACCCTGAGGACGATTAGGTCCTGCCACTGGTCGATTACAACAAGGAATTATGGCCGTACTATTTGTAGGTTGTTCATCCATGGCGTGTGCAAGCTCCCGATGGGGAGACGCCGAAGGAATAGTCCAAGTTGAAGCAGAACGAGCTCGTGCAATCTCCCGATGAGGAGAAGCGGGTCCTACTTCTTCGATATTGGGCAGAAGTACCGGAAGGGTATCAACCGCCATTTGGGACGAAAATCCCGGATTGGACACAACAGTTGCCGTGCAATTCTCCTGATGAGGAGAGACAACCGATGCGGTGCTGGGGAGAGCCACAGTTGACGTGCTATTCTCCCGATGAGGAGAAGCAACCATCTTCTTGTCAGCCGATGAGCTGGTTTGGCAGGCTTGAAGACCCGGAGCAGAGTCCTTATTAGGAGCTTCGATAATTTCTTTAAAAGCAGAGTCTTGTGATCCTAAAGGAGCCACATTGTTATCTTCAAACTCTCTCTCTTCATCCGACATTGGGATGTTGTCATCCACAATTGGGAGGGAAGCGGCCATCGTGCTCAAGTTTTCCATATCTGCGAAAAAATGGAGATGGCGCAGTGAAGAGAGAACAACTATCTATTCTTGGTCGGTCAGAATGACAAGCTTAACTACGGGTCGTTTTACGATACCGTTTTCCGTCTTCACGTCCGCGACTCTAACATGACCGTCGATTCCCGGATAGACTTTTACGACGCGACCGAGTTTCCACGAAGTGGGAGGTAGTTGTTCATGTCGAAGAACTACTAAATCATCCGTTTGAATATCGCGTTGCGGAAATTTCCACTTATAGCGATGGTGGAGGCTCTTTAAATATTCATCTTTCCACCGAAGGCAGAATTGTTGAGAGAGCGCTTTCAGTTTTCGATACCGGTTCACGATATCCAAAGGAGATTCGTTTATGATAGGCTCTGGGGGAGCAAGGATTGGCGACCCGACAAGAAAATGTCCAGGCGTAAGCGCCACCGTATCATCAAGACTATCATTCATAGGACAGAGAGGACGAGAATTTAAACAAGCTTCTATTCTTGTTAGTATTGTTAAAAACTCTTCAAATGTAAATTTAAGATTTTTAGCCATTTTTCGAAAGTGATTTTTGAAGCTTTTGACAGCAGCTTCCCAGAGTCCACCCATATGTGGAGCTCCGGCTGGATTAAACTTCCATGCAAGTTCTTGGTATTGAAACTTGGATCGGAGCTTATCACGAATTGCATTTAATGTCAGTTTAAATTCTCGTTCTAACTCTCGAGATGCACCAACGAAATTGGTACCATTATCCGAGAAGATAGTCTTGGGACATCCACGGCGTGAAATAAACCTATAAAAGGCTGCTAAAAATGTTTCCGTGGATAAATCGGAAGATGGTTCTAAATGAATTGCTTTCGTAGAAAAGCACACAAAAACGCAAACATAACCTTTTGTAATTTTGCAATATCTACCTGTAAAGGATTTGATATCAAATGGTCCAGCGAAATCGATACCTGTAGTAGAGAAAGGTCTGGACAAAATAGTTCTCTCCGGAGGAAGAGATGCCATGATTTGTGTACATGTGCGTTTTTTCGCTAAAATGCATATTTTACAATGCCTTATGGTTTTTCTAATCAACGAAGTAGCACGAGGAATCCAATATTCCAGACGAAGAATGCGAAGCATTAATTGGTTTCCTCCATGCATAGACTCTATGTGAATTTGATCCAACAAAAGTTCTGCGAATCTACTATGGTATGGTAACAAAATTGGATGACGTTCAGAAGTGGAAAGAGTTGGACACTGTGCAAGGCGTCCATTTAAGCGCATTACCCCTGTTTCATCCAGAAATGGATTTAAGGATAAAATTGAACTCTTCGAATTGAGTGGCCTTTTGTGTAGTAACGCATAGTATTCCTCAGAATAGAATGATTTTTGAGCTAAAGCAGCCAGACGGAATTTGACTGCTTGGATTTCAGAATTAGTGGGGGTGGAACCTTCAAACTGATATTTGCCTCGATGAGCTGAATGTGTATTATGGAAAAACCTTAGAATACATGCAATGGCGCGGAGCGCCGTATCTATGGAAGAGAATCGATTTAAGATATCTTCATAGTTTTGTATAAAAGTTACATGACTTTTAACTGGGCGAAGTTCGACAACAGTATCAAGCGAAACGTTTTGAATATTCCAAGTTGAACTATCAAGACCTAGCCATTGTGGCCCATGCCACCAAATTTGTGATGAAGCCAACTCCGAAGGAGAAAGCCCCCGACTGCCTAAGTCTGCAGGATTGTCCTCAGACCGAACGTGGAACCACTTATTTTGCCCAACATTCTCCTGAATACGACAGACCCTATTTGCTACGAAAGTAGACCATGTTGATGGCGTTTTTTGAAGCCAAGAAAGCACAATTGTTGAATCTGTCCAGCAATAAATTTTGTTAAAAGAAATATCAATCTCGTTTAGAATGCCTTTTAGAAGTTCGGATGCCAGCACTGCACCGCATAATTCTAAACGAGGTAAAGAAATAGATTTGAGCGGAGCTACTTTTGTTTTACATGATAGAAGATTTGTGAAAATGGTGCCATTTGAATCTATAACACGAATGTAAGCTACCCCCGCGTATGCCTTTTCTGAGGCATCAGAAAATACATGAAGTTCGACTTGGGAATTCGGAGAATATTGGACCCAACGAGGAATAGAAATCGAATTGACGTCAAGATAGGATTCAACGAATTTCTGCCATTCACGTTCCGTCGAAGACGGAAGCGAATCATCCCACCCAATGTTGTCGAGCCAGATACGTTGCATAATTATTTTTGCGACCACTATAACTGGTCCTAGCCATCCAACTGGATCAAATAATTTTGCGATAGTTGACAAAACTTCCCGCTTAGTATATTTGGACCGATGTTCCAGCGCGTTTACACTGAAATAAAAATGGTCCAGCTGTGCATTCCAACGAATACCCAGCGGTTTTGAACTGCTAGCTTCTACGAAAGTTAGAAGCTGAGCGTCGTAAAGATGATCTGAAGGAAGTGGTTGTAAAATACTGCGATCATTGGCTGTCCATTTACGTAATTCAAATTTTGCGGAAGATAGAGCACCAATTAGTTGGTCTCTAGATTTGTGCGCTGTCTCCAAATCGTGATAGCCGGTTAAGACGTCATCTACGTACATGCACTTCCGAAGGATATGTGCAGCTAATGGAAATTCATTTTCTGTGTCATCGGCCAATCGCAGTAAGGTTCGAATGGCAAGATATGGAGCACAATTTACTCCGAATGTTACGGTTTGAAGTTCAAAATCTTGAACCGGCTTGTTGGGAGAATCCCGAAAAACAATTCTTTGGAGGGGGGTGTGAGCAGGATCTACTCTAATTTGTCTGTACATTTGTGTTATGTCGCAGTTAAAAACAAATTTGAAAAGTCTCCATCTTAGAATAAGGAGGACTAAATCCAACTGAAGAGTTGGGCCGACATAAAGAATATCATTTAGACTATTCCCATTAGAAGTCCTGTTTGAGGCATTGAAAACCACACGCAATTTAGTTGTTTGTTTATCCGGATTAATAACCGGATGGTGAGGTAGGTAGCAAACCGTAGAGCTTGCTGACGAAGTCGAAACCAGTCTCATGTGGTCTAATTCTAAATATTCCCGGACCACCCCATCGTACATGGTTTTAATTTGTGGTTTTCTAATGAGGGAAGCCTCATTACGGAAAAATTGACGTAAACAATTGGTCCTGGAATGACCAAGCTGACCTGAGAATTCTGGTATAATGGGAAGTTTGACAATATATCTGCCATCTGAGTCCCGACACGTTGTATTTTTGTAATTTTCCTCACAAAACTTGTCCGAAGGAGACAGAATTGCGCGCTTTGGGGGTTCTTCCAATTCCCAGAATCGAAGAAGTGTCTTGTTAAGATTATCTTCGGAATAATTTATTGTGGTAGTTAATACCGTTATGTTGGAAGAGGGAATTGGACCAGTAATGATCCAGCCAAAAACAGTATTTTGAGCCATTAATGACCCTAAAATGTTGGATTGAATTCCTCGAAGAAGAATTCTAGGATATAAATCAGCGCCTAGGAGTAGATCAACTGATCTAGATTCATAGAAATTTCTATCAGCCAAACGAATATTTGGCAAACGGGAAATTAAGTCACCACCAAGTGAAAAAGATGGTAAATTGCCAGAAATAGCGGGAACCACTAATGCTGACAATTCCATGAATATTGATGTATCGATAGGAGAACCTATGCATAACGAACACAATTTGCTTGATGTAGTGGATAAGGTTTGGTTAATGCCAGAAATAGTAGCTTGTGTCGACGTAGTAGAAATACCAAGACGACGTTGTAAGTTTTCAGTAATGAAGGAAGCTTCAGAAGCTGGGTCAATTAAGGCACGAGCAGGGTATGTTATACCTTGATGAATTAAATGAACCATTGCTGTACCTAAAATAACATTTTTGTTGTGCGAAATATGATACACTTGCCTATTGGCAGAGTGCGATACACCTGACGAAGTCGAGGGAAGATTTGGATTCGCATTGCTAGATTGGGAAGAAGGTTGGTTTGAAATCGACCTCGGAGAAGTCGTTGATGGAACGGGAAATGCAGTATTGGACATCGCACGATGTAAAAGAGTGTGATGCCGCTTGTTGCATTTGCCGCAGTTATGTTTACTTACACATTTTTTGACCTCATGACCAATCGTAAGACAATTAATACAACAATTGAACCGTTTGAGTACTGAAAAGCGACCTTCTACTGATAATTTGTTGAATTCTGGACACAAACGCAAAGGATGAACAGATTTCGGACAAAGAACGCACACTCTACCTGAAGGACCATGAGAAGAATTAACAGAAGGAGCTGTCTTCGTAAAATGAGCTCGCACCTTCTTTTCAGATTTTCTAGAGGAATCTATGCCACGAATATCTCGGAGACACGTAAGGGTTTGAATCCGTTCCGTAAGGAAATGATCCAAATCCTTCCAAGATGACAATACCGATTTGTTTTTGACCGTCTGTTCCCACAATGAGACGGTGTTTTTAGGTAATCTTTGTATGCATAAAAAGACTAATATGGGATCCCAATCGTTCGTAGAAACGTCGTAGATCGCCATAGCCGATATGCATCCATTGATTGCCCGCTGAAGATTTTTTAAACCCGAAGATGACTCATTGTCAAGAACCGGAAGATCAAAAAGTAATTTAAGTTGATTGTTAACTAATATACGGACATTGTCATATGCCTCCTTCAATGCTTGCCACGCTAAATCAAAACTTCTATGCGTCAAAGGGAACTTTGAAATAACATCTTTCGCTTCACCACTAGTTTTTTTCAACAAGTAACATAGTTTTTCAATGTTACTAAGGCGGCTGTTGTTGATATAAACCGCCGAAAAAAGATCTCTGAATGTAGGCCACGAAAGAAAGTCACCATTAAAAACATCAATATCGCAAGGCGGAAGATTTAAACTATGCATGACATTGTCATTTGAAGCGAAAACTTCAATTGACCTTCCCGTTTGGTGTGAAACACCAGACAACGAGAGAATATCATCAGGATGGGAGGCATCTCTTCTAGGAGTACTAGAGAAGTTGGAATTCAAATTCGAAGGAGGATTTGTTTGGGATAAATGATCAGAGTTTGAACGTAGAGATTGGATTGAAGAAGAATTGGAGGGCTTTTGCGAAGCACGAAGCTGATCCAATTTTCTATTGGTTGATGCAATTACGTTGACATATGCCTTAAATGCAGCATTATATTTACTTTGTGCTGATTCGAGGTCCGTTTCTTGGTCCTCGCCAGCAAGTTTGATTGACGTAAGGCATTTGTCATAGGTATCTTTTACTTTATCCCAAAGCGACTTAGCTTCAGAAGATTGAACTTCAAGAATGTAAATGTCTAAATCTTCATCTCGAAGCGCATTGAAGCTGCTTTCGAATTGAATGATAGCATCAGTTGATCTGATAAAATAATCAAGAGTGGAAAGCGACATTTTGAATAATCAAAAAAGTTTTACTGGATGAAAATCAAGTAAAATGTTTTTAAATTTTTGTAGAAAATTTCTAAATTCAGGAAAATTATTTTATTTGTTAGCGAATACTAACAAATGCAACACCAAAACAAAGTATTTTACTTTTTAAGCAAAGCTTTAAAAAGAAAAAAATTGATATAAATGAGAAAAAATATAAAATACTCTTTCTCGATGTAGTGAAAATCGTATATATTTTCACTGTGTATCGAATAATACACGTTGGTTTGTTTATATGTATCGAATAATACACGAGAAAATTATTTCCGAAAAGAAATAATTTAAAAAACCAAGAAAGAATGACTAAAATTCGCAAAAAATCTGTAAATTTTTGATTTTTTCTTGAATTTATGACCAAATGTAGGGTGCACGGACTGTAAAATGCACGCTACAATTCAAAATCGCAATCAAGAATTAATAAAAAACAGAAATAAATGTTTAAAATATTCAAAAAATTAAATAAAATATCGTTTTAATATATATAATAACGAATATTATTAAGATTATATGCAAAACGACCGAATGTAGGGTGAATTCAATAACAATATAGCTAATTTCCAACAGAGCCGTTAAAACTTTTAAGAAAAATTAAAATTTTTGAAAAAAAATATTTTTTAATTTTGGCCCGAACAGACCTAATAAACAATTTTCACTTTTTGTAATGAACACACCTATTACACGGTGTGGTGGTTACTGACTACCTAACACAAGTCAGTCAACCACAAGCATACAGCACTGATATGTGATCGTATTGTTGTTGTTGTATTAACCACTAGTATGTTGTTATTGTAATTTGAATTCTCTTTTGTGTTGAAAAACACAAAAGCACCAATCACAACAACAATGTAAATCACAGATCACTGCTTATTTATTTGCACCACACTTTTTATTTCTTTTTACGCGTATATCGTAAATAAGAGCGAATATGTGTAAATGTGTTATGAGTGTAATATTCTTGAAGAGAATTATTACACACAATGAGAAACCGGCACTGTTGGAAATTACGAAAAAGCGAATTACCGACGGACGGACAAACAAACGAACGACCGTAGTTAAGCACTGTATTTGCTTTTGTATTGAATTGAATATATTTTTTAGAGAATATTTTTTATCGAACACTCGCGTATGCTCACTAAAATGACGGTACGTACCTTTTAGTGATGAGTGGATGAATTTATTTAAATAAATGATGATGATGATGAGATGATTGGCGAGAGTTGATGATTTTGGATGGTTGTGTTGACGATGTCAAACCTTGTAGATGAAAAAAAGGAGAACCAAGTTAGTTGTTGTTGCTGGAAAGCCCGTATCTCGGTTCGAAGTGACCAAAATGTTGCGGAGCAGTGTAAATAAAACCAAAAAGAAAATAAAACACAAGAAATTAATGTTTTTTCAAATTAAAAAATTGGCGGTTTTATTATGTTATTATATTAGTCGAAAAACTAATATATAATTTACCTTTGTTGTACAATGGTGTTGCTGCGTTGTTGCTAGGACGAAGATCCGTGAAACAAGTAAAGAAAAAGCAACGAGAAAGCCAAGATGTCTCAAGAGACGCGCAAATTGACAGATAATACTCGTTAGAATTTGCCATCGCTAACTTTGAACGAAAGTTCAAAGTTGAATAAAATGGTATGATGGCAAATTATTAGAAATAATGACGAGTTGCATTTTAGGCTTAGATTTAATTGTAAATTAAACAATATATATATATATATATACATATATATATATAAAAAATTCAGTCTTTTGTTATTAATATCAATTCTCGACAATATTTGATCACATGCATATTGAAAAAATTTAAGTAAATTGCCTTTAATTAGAGAAACATTTTCTTCTGTTATATTTTCAGAAGAAATTAATGTTTGCGCCTCATAATCTATATATATTTGGGTTACATCCTTGATGTGACAACAATTTTTATAATCAATGGTCCAAATTTCAAGACGATTTATGAATTCCTTTTTTACAAAGTTTCTGAAAAGTTGAAGTAAAATTTCTTTTGCCATAGAACAAAGGTATATTATATGTGAAGAAGACTCGCTTTGAAAAGAGGTGTTTAGAGTGTTCATTATTTTAAGAACATTAACTAAAAAATTTTAATATGTCTTGTTTACTATTGATAACTCATTTTAAATGAATATATATATATTTTTTCAATTGCTTTCCACAATTTGTCTCAAATGTTTCTGTTATAAAATAGTGTTGCAGTACCCGTCTGGAAACAGATTCGAAAGAATCTGATAGCCTCCTTGCACTTTTGAAGTAATTTAAAATGTCTCTTAACAGCTCTTCCACGTTCTTTCACAATAACAATAGAGTCTTCTAGAAATAAGCAAACACAACAATGTTGACAACCTTGAGCATGCGAAAACCACTTAAAACACCTAATATAAAAGCGTTCGCTCTGAAACTTGCTATCGCTAATTGGAAATGGCAGCGTACGACGCTTTTCATTATTTAATTTCATTTCATTGTTTTAAATACAGCGTTTAGATTAAAATATATGTAGTTCAAAGAAAGGTGGCACAATGTATAAAAAAGTGGCACAAAAATTCAAAAAAGTGGCTCATTTAGGATCAAAATAAAAAAGTGGCCAAAAGGTATCGTAGCCCAAAAAAAGTAGCAAAATTGATACTTTAGTGGCACAACGGTCACGCTGTTGGAGGGTATATAAATATAGACTACAAGAAAATTGCATAAGGGTATAATTCTGAGTCGATTTAGCGATGTCCGTCTGTTGTTATCACGCAATCTTTCGAACAAATTGATGTATAAAGTTAAAATTTTGTACTCTTGCGTATTTTCAATCAGTCTGTGCAGGTTGACGTTTTCGTATAGCCCCCATATGACGGTACTCTTCGACATCGGTATTTTGATGATATGAGCATCATTATTCAACGGAATTGTTTAAAATTTGGTGTTTGAAGTTCGTAAGGGATACTACAGCCTATGATAGAAAATTGTCTGTGCAGGTCTACGTCTTCGTATAGCCCCAATATAACGGTACCTCCTATGTTCGTTATTTTGATAATTTTAGCTACATTATTCACTAAATTTTTGTTTGTTTCAAATTTTGTATTTAAAATTCGTAATGGGTACTACAGCCTATGACAGAAAATTGTCTATGCAAGTCCCCGTCTTCGTGTATCCCCCATATAACGGTGCCTCCCAATACTCGGTATTTTGACGATTTTAGCTACATTATTCACCGAATATTTTTATTCAAGTTTCGCATTTGAGTATTGTAATGGCTTATGACAAAAATTGTCTATGCAGGTCCACGTTGTCATATAGACCCTAATTGTACGTTCTCGGGAGTAGGCCAAATAAGTGGACTGTATATTTACTCGAGAATTGCGGTTGTAACTCCGTTGAAAGTAAATCTTTGTTTTTGGTTAGAATGAAAGACGGTATGCTTTTGTATTAGAATGTTTTAAATGAACAGCTAAGGTTTTATTCGTTCTTATTTCAGTTACTGTTGAAAACCAAGTGAGTTCAAAATGGCTATGCATATTTCTCTCGCAGACATTTTCTTCATAAAGATGTAGGAACAATTGGTATTAAAAAACCTTTCCTCCGTTGAGTGGAAACTCAATGGATTTAAGGTTGCCATATTTGTAAGTTAATATCAGTTAATAAATTCAAATGTAAATTATGAAATAAGAAAAATTCAGTTTGTAGGTAATTCATTGTGTTCTTAACTCTAAGTTGTTGAACGCGGTTCAACATGCCGCCCCCTTAAAATTGACAGCTTCCGGATATAATCCAACCGAAGGCTGAACTTTGCGCAATGGGCATGTTTGAAGCGGTTTGAATTAGTCCAGCACGTAAAATTTTGGGAATTTGGTCGTTGGCCAGTAATATTTCAATGTTGACCGGGTTAAAAAAATGCGGATCTGCCAGATCCGTAAGATGGTTGTAAATAGACTGAAGCCTTTTTTCTTTGGTTGCTTCTGGAGTAGACATATTCAGTTGTTTTTGTACTTCGCCAGTGATGTGAATCTTGACGGATGGATCGTGGAACGATTGTAGGTTTATGGCTGTAAACGTTTTTCCAGCTCTTTGGGTGAGTGGCAAGTCCAATCTCTCTACCAGCTTGATGGATATCATCGTTTGTGCGGAGCCAGAGTGTAACATTAGGCGTACCTTGTCGCAACCCTCAACTGTAACAACCTTTGCCAGCGCAGTAGGAAGGAACACGTGAGATTTTGAGCGAGAACTTAATCGATCGCTAACGTTGGAACAGTGACGTTGAGTTGAAGAAGCTTGTTTGGATGTTGTTGTTGGTGACTTCTTTTCGCGTTTGTTAGGGCGACTCTGACGGCTTTTGTATGGTTTCGGTTCTGGACTGGGACTGAGTGACTTGGAACGTTCTCTTTGGGTAGTTTTGGAGGACGGCTGATTAGATTTAGCATCCATATGTAGCATAGTGTGATGTGCCTTGTGACATACCATGCACGTTTTTCGACTAGGGCACCATTCACGGGTATGAGCTGTACACAAACAGTTGAAGCAAAAGCCTTTGTCTTTTGCTTCGGTGCGACGTTTTGATACAGGCATTTTTTGGAAGGTGGGGCATGATTTTATGAAATGCCTATCTCGGCAGATACGACATTTTGGAACACTAGAAGCGGTACTGAAATGTAAATTGTTATTAGGTAAGTGAGCATAGAGTTGAAAGCTAACAGTTAGGTAGAATACAAAGTTTAACAACAGGGCGTATAATGATTCCATTTTGCGTGCGGATTTCCGCAACGCGAACTTTGAAATCTTTACCCGTAAACACCTTAACAACGCGTCCAAGCCGCCATTCTGTAGGAGGTAGATTATCCTCTTTTATAACGACGAAATCATCAGGTTTTAAATCTCGTTGAGTTTTCTTCCATTTGTATCTACGTTGAAGCTCTGTAATATATTCATTTTTCCAGCGTTGGGCAAAGTGTAGTTGAAGAGTCTTTAGTCTTTGCCATCTATTCATCAACGACAGGTTGTCTGAGAATTGTTCTGGTATAGCCATAAGAGGAGCACCTCGCAACAAATGACCTGGAGTTAATGGCACTAACTCAGATGGATCTTCGTTTATCGGGGACAATGGTCTGGAATTCAGTATGCTTTCGATTCTTACTAAGAGTGTAGAAAACTCTTCGTAAGTGTATTTTAAATGTCCTGCAACTTTTCGGAGATGAGTTTTCATACTTTTTACCGCCGCTTCCCAGATGCCACCCATATGTGGTGCTTGGGGCGGGATAAAGTGCCAAGAGAAACCATGTATATTATATTTTTCCACCAGATGTTGTTCAGCGGATTGTAGGAATTGAGTATATTCTTCAGCAAGTAAGCGGTTGGCTCCAACAAAGTTGGTTCCATTATCAGAAAACATTTTATTCGGGAAGCCTCTTCGTCCAACAAATCGGCTAAAAGTAGCTATGAATGCTTCTGCTGTTAATTCTGAACATACTTCCAAATGTATGGCACGAGTTGACATACATACGAATATAGCGGCATAACCCTTTTGTATTTTTGCGTTGCGAAGCCGAGAAGTTTTGAGTTCAAAAGGACCCGCGAAGTCAAGTCCTGTATTGGTAAAAGGTAATGAAAATGTACAGCGTTCTGGGGGTAAAGCACCCATGATTTGATTTTGAAATCGGTGTTTATAAATGGCACATCTGTTACAATTGCGGATGCATTGACGTACAATACTCTTCAATCGTATCACAAAGAACTCCTGACGGATTGTTCGTAACATAGCCTGATGTTCTGCATGTAGTAGTAGTTCGTGAGTGTAGTCTACGAATAGTTTACAAAATCTTGATTTCTCAGGTAAAATGATTGGACTCCGTTCGTTATAACTTAGGTCAGCATTTGCAAGGCGACCATCTGCTCGTAGTAATTTATTCTCATCGAGGACTGGATTCAAAGTCAACAATCTACTCTTAGTGGGTATAGGCTGATTCGTTTCGAGAGCTTTGTATTCCCACGGAAAATAAGTTATTTGTGCCAATCGAATCAGATAGTATTTTACAAAAGAAATCTCTTCAGCCGTTATTACATTCTTATGCAGGTTAGGCGACAACATTTTTCTGCATCCATGTATGAATCGAAATATGTAGGAACAGACTCGTAAAGCTCGCTTTAAAGAAGAAAATCTCCCCAATAAATCGTCTCCTGCTACCTGAGCATGAAGCGCAATAACTTTTCTTTCAAGCTGTGGTTCTTTGAGGGTGACCTGATTTGGCCAATGAACTTCATCTTTATTTAACCAATTTGGTCCATTCCACCACAGAGAATTGGACTGTAATTCCTCAGCAGTGCAGCCACGAGTGCCAAGATCTGCAGGATTATCTACAGAAGAAACATGTCTCCAATTTACATTACCAATATTGTCAAGAATCTCAGAAACCTTATTTGCAACAAACGTTTTCCAATGGAAAGGCGGTTTACTGATCCAAGCTAGAGTTATAGTGGAATCAGTCCATAAATATATTTCCGACGTTGAGAGCTCCAAGTTTTGGCAAACAGATCTTACAAGCTTAGAAAGCATTGCTGCACCACATAATTCTAATCTGGGCAGGCTAACAGTTTTTAATGGAGCTACTTTACTTTTAGACACAAGTAAATTGATATATGTAATATTGTGAGAGGAAGTTGAACGTATATACAAGCAGGCACTGTAAGCTTTCTCTGAAGCATCGCAGAAGCCGTGAATTTGTATTTTATTGTCAGGAGCAAAACGTACCCAGCGAGGTATTTTGATTTTCTGTATGTTAGAAAAATTCAAAATGAAAAATTTCTTTCGAAGGAATGTTGTTTGACTTCTTCGTCCCAATTCGTACCATCAATCCACAATTGTTGCATCAAAAGTTTGGCGACAACAATAATTGGGGTTAGCCATCCAGCTGGGTCAAACAACTTGGCAACAATGGATAAAATTTTTCGCTTTGTAACAGATTCGGTTGGTAAATCGATGTGTGTCACATTGTAGAAGAAGTAATCGGAAATGGCATTCCACTGAATGCCCAGAGTTTTGGTTTCACTAACATCATCGATTTTTAAAAAGTCTTCGCTAAGAAGATCATCTGGTTGAATGTTTTTAATAATTTGCGGGTGATTCGAGGTAATCTTTTTTAGTGGAAATCCTGCGGAACTTAACAAATCAATCATCTCGTGAAGGTATGATGTTGCCTCGATTAAAGAATGGGCTCCAGATAATATGTCGTCAACATAAATTTGATTCCTCAGAATAGAAGATGCGGATGGGTGTGATTCTCTGCTGTCATCACTTAATTGAAGCAATGTTCGAATTGCCAAATATGGTGCACAATTTACCCCGAAGGTAACGGTTTGTAAACAAAAATCTTGAACTTTCTCCACTGGAGAAGTTCGAAACAGAATTCGCTGGTATTGCTGATCATCTTCATGAACGAAAATTTGGCGGTACATTTTTTGAATGTCGCCATTGAAAACATATTTATATAATCTCCAACGTAAAACAACATTCATTAACTCATTTTGTAAAGTTGGACCAGTGTAGAGCATGTCATTTAATGAAAAACCACTGTCAGTTCTTTTTGAGGCATTAAAGACAACTCTTACTTTCGTGGAGGTTCGCTCAGGCTTCACTACTGCATGGTGTGGCAAGTAAAATGAAAGGAATTTTGAATTGTCAACGATTTCGAAACTGTTGGTTGGTCTCATGTGACCTAAGGAAATGTACTCGGAAAGAACTTTGTTGTATTCCGAAGCAAGGTTAGGATCCTTATCAAGTGTCTTTTCCATCCTCAGAAATTGGCCCATTGCAGCACGTCTAGAAGACCCAAGGTACTGGGTAGATGGCAGATTCTGTTTAAAAGGTAAACGAACAACATATTTGCCATCATTTCTTCGATAAACAGTATCTTTGTAAAACTCTTCGCACCAAAGATCAGATTCGGAAAGACAGTTTTCGTTTGAAACATTCTCAATTTCCCAGAATTTTCTTAACTCTTCATTCAAAGGATCTACCGTGACCGTCCAAGAAGCAAATGAAACAACAGATCGTGGTTTGGGTTTCCCACTAACGATCCACCCAAATTCGGTGTCTTGCGCTAACAAATTTCCTGAAATATTCTTTTCCAATCCAGGTTTGATAATAGTTGGTAAGATATCACTACCGATCAACATGTCGATAGGAGCTGGTTTGAAAAAGTTTGGATCGGCTAGCTCTAGGCCTGATAACTTCGTGAAATCGTCTATTGCATTAATAGATGATGGCATCAACTGATTTAAACTAGAAACGACAATGGCAGATGCGGTAATCTTAAATTCTGATCTTCTAGATTTTAGGGTTAATTCACACATTCTGGATGAATTTTCAAGGAGTGTGCCGCCAAGGCCAGAAATAGTTGTAAAGGATTTCTTGGTTGGTATTTTAAAGCGTGTTATCACACGGCTTGAAACAAATGATTCCTGCGAACCTTGGTCAATGAATGCACGAATTGTGAATAGTATACCTTGGTGCTCAAGGTCGATCAATGCGGTGGGCAGAACAGTTTTTTCTCCTGATTGAGCAAAATTGGATTGAACATACGAGGTATCTGCATAAGCTTCAGCGGGTGTTGTGGGCGGTTCGTCGTAGTAGGTTTCGACGTGGTATGCGGATGCAGACTTAGGTGCCTGCCATTTTGAATTGGGTTGAGAACCCGCGGGTTTTGAAACAGAGGAACCCTCATTAGGGTGTAACAAAGTGTGATGTTTTTGTTTGCAGGTTTGACAAACATGTTGGCTCTTACATTTTTTCGAGATATGGCCATATGATAAACAGTTTTCACAGATTTTGCTGTCGAAAACAAATTTACGTTTTTCCGAATGTGACCAAGATTTGAAAGTGGAACATGACCTTAGATGATGGGATTGTTGGCATACTTTACATGCCTTATGCGGAGAATCAGTGGAAGAGTTGTAATTGTTGGTCTTTTGGGAATAAGTTGAATGGGATTTTGGTGTTTTCATATCCGAAATCGACTCTATCATGTACAACCGTTTGGTTAGGAAAGAATCTAATTGGTCCCAGGATGGCATTTCTTTATGATTGGAAAGTGAATTCTCCCAAGCAGTCAACGTTTCCTCTGGTAACTTGGAGGAAACCCAATAAACCAGAATAGGATCCCAGGAAATAACCGAAACACTATAAGTTCGCAGAACTGAGAGACAATTATTAATGGTATATTGGAGATTCCGTAATGTTTTGCCTTTTTCATTTGAAATATGGTCAATTTCGAAAATCTTTCTAAGTTGATGATTTATGAGAATACGCTTATTCTCATATCGCTGGCGAAGGGCTTCCCATGCCAACTCAAAATTATTATCGGTTAACGGAAATCTCTTGACTATTAAGCTTGCTTCGCCTCTAGTTTTGGCTCGCAAATGAAACAATTTTTGTGCTGGAGATAATTTTTGATGATTGGAATATATAGCAGTGAACATATCCCTGAAACTTGGCCAGTTATCGTATCCACCACTGAAGACCTCCGTATCACACGCAGGTATCTTTAACGAAAAACTTGTGTCATTGCTTGCAACTTTATTTTCTTCCTTAGATTTTGACACTGAACCCAAAAGTTTTTGTTGTTCGATCTGAATCAGGTCGAGAATTGAGGATTTGCATTCCTTATACGATCGACAACATTCTGAAAACTTGCCATGCATCGCCCCTTTGGCTTCTTTTGACAAATTGGAATCGGATGAAGTCATTTCGTCATCATAAACATGAGCAAGCTGACGCCAACGCCTCTCTAGATCATCAAGCTCAACTTGTAAGCTGGAGGCTGTGAAATTTTCAATAGCCATTTGGCCAAAATCAGCACAAAACGTAATAATTTGGTCGGAAAAGAATATAAATTTCTGAGGAGGGACGGCATTTTCAGCACCGGAATCTTCAGTATTGGTCATAATGAGGTATTGGTTAACAATTGAAATGATACAACTTAAGCAAAACTGTGTTCAATTAGTCGAAATTTCTACAATATTTGAAAATATTCAAAAAGAGAATGTTTTTTATTGTGCAATCCCGACTTATGGCATTGAACAGAAAATCAAGTACTCCTTGCAATTCTACATCCAATTCTTGTCTTTATTAAGAATACAGACAAATACCGTGAGAATTTTACCAGTACAGAAAAATATTGCGCGAAAAAAGTAGGAAGTAGTATCAAGACCAAATCAATCAACAGCGGTTTGAATGGGTGTAACCAATATGTATTCGTACAGCACTTAGATTTTAACTTTTGGTATAAAATATGTTTGGAATGTAAAGCAGTATTAAATCTGTTCGCCTTTTTTGTTAGAATTTGTTAAACTTTGGCGTTTGTGTTAATTCCAGAATCGAGGGATTAAATTTCGGTCTTTGTAAGATTAAAAAATTTTTTACTGAGCTCGAAATGACCTGTAACTTGTCAACTATCGTTAAGTATTCACTTGCAACCTTGTTATGGGTTATCCAACGAACAATCAAATCTAAACTCTATTCGATCTTCTTTAAATACTTCACCCAATGTTCATATACAGGAAGTGAAATTATGCACTGCAACATGAAACTTTCGACGAAATAGCACCTTTTTCGAAATGCTTAAAAGTGCAATATAATCATCGTGCTATAAAAAAAATCAACCAAGAAAACTAACCAGAGCAGCAGAAATTGTTTTCTTCACTTATAAACGAACGTAAAAGAACGAATAAGTCACTTATTTCGCCCTCACAACGAAAATTGATTGAATACACACAAGATAAATCTCGCCAACAACGAAGTAGCGTTTCGAGAAGTATTGACAAAAAATTTTGGCAAACTATTATTTGTTTAGTTTCAAATTGAAAGACCTGTAGCGTAGTGTCTTTGTTCGCAAACTACTGTTGTTGGTTTAAAGACGCATGCACTGTACTTACAGTTTAATTTTGGTTGCTTTTCATTCCACATAGATATCCAATAGTTGAATTTTCTTGTTGCTGGTTTTTGTTACTGGCGAAATATTGTATAATTTTAATAATCTCCTGCCCCAGCAAAAAAAAAAAAAAAGAGAAAACCAAATTTAAGGAACGGATCAAATTCGAATATCAATGATATACTTAACAGACAAACCCTTTGTTTTAGAGTTTAAATGAAATCAGCTTAAAAAAATTCCTTTGGCAGAGATATCCGTGGTGTAGTATATCTTTTTGTATATTAATTTGTAGTTAATTTCTATCCTTATTTAGCAACTCTTAATTGGTTGTTGATATGTTGACAAAAAAGTGTTTGTCTTCCAGCGAAAATTATAGCAACATTCACCCACAGTGGGCTGTACAGTATTATGCTTGTTTACTTTTTTAGTTGGCAATCGTTGTTCCTTTTTGTTCTAACATTTGTATTCCTCCTTCTTCGTTATGCTTTGTTTGGGGATTTTTTTTTTCGATTTCGTTACGATTATCAAATATTTTGTTTTGGTAAAAATATACCGTTGTTTATTTGAAATGGAATTCCACAACTTGATAATTTTGTAACTTTCTTCTTCTTCCCCAATCGATTAAAAAAAATAAATACTTTTGACATCAACTTCTTTTTATTAGTGAACGCGTTGTAAAACCACCGTGTATTTACTTCCACTTTTTTTTTTTTTTTTTTTTTTTTTTTTTTTTTTTTTTTTTTTAAATGGCAGATGGTAAATATTTTTTGGCGTTTTAAAATTTTTTCTTTAAAATATTCAGCTCCTTCAAAAACGTATTACACAAAAGGCAATTGTTGTTCTTCGAAATAATAAAATAAAAAGAATTTTTTCTTTACGCGTTGATGTTTCCTCTTCGGCAAATTAGTTTAAATGACAATATAGATCTTAATTGCCGGCAGTTGATGTGAGGTGTTAGACTTAACGCTCTCTTTATTCTAACTCTGATTGCCTTTTTTACACAAATGCTGAAACACAGTTGCTGAAACAAACTGACCAAAGAGAATTTTAAACAGCTGCTGAAACCCAACCAACCAAAGAGAATTTTTGTTGAGTGCGCCCTTTTTTGATGTATGTTGTTGTGTGGTAGCAATCGAAGCAACTACTACTGAAATGTAGTTTGGTTTTGTTGTTATAATAGACAATATTGGCGGACGATGTTAAAAATGTTGCAGGGTTTAATAACCTGTAGCTGATGAGTGCGTTTATGCAATGTTGCTGTAATGTTGACTAGCATATAAGAGATTTTTGTTGTTTTTGACTATGATATACAGTCGTTTATATTTTGTATTGAAATGCGAAATGTAAAGACCAACAGAATGTTCTCACCCAATCTCTTGTAGATGAACGATTTTGTTTTTGTGATTGTAGGAACTAAAGAAGGTCGAATAAAGATGTTGCGTAACTTTGTAGCAACAAACTTTTTTTGCTTTTCCTTTTGTTCTTGCGGATGCTTTTTACAGCGTTTTTGCGGGACAACTTCTCTTATTGTAAAGAGAATATTGACAATAGCGGCGACTTGGATGGTTGCGGTTGAAAACAATTGTTTAAATTTCGCAATTTATTTTTTGATATTTAAACTTTTTTTTTTTTTTTTTTTTTTTTTTTTAGGAAACAAAACTCTGTGCTCACAAACTAATAACTTTTTACATACCTTCTTTCCATTTTAAATAAGTCGTGCGAAAAATATCAAGGCAATGCGGCGGACGTAATCCTTTTTTAAAATCGCTTGTTAATTCCTCTACGGCTCGTTTGGACCATGTACGTTCTCGGGAGTAGGCCAAATAAGTGGACTGTATATTTACTCGAGAATTGCGGTTGTAACTCCGTTGAAAGTAAATCTTTGTTTTTGGTTAGAATGAAAGACGGTATGCTTTTGTATTAGAATGTTTTAAATGAACAGCTAAGGTTTTATTCGTTCTTATTTCAGTTACTGTTGAAAACCAAGTGAGTTCAAAATGGCTATGCATATTTCTCTCGCAGACATTTTCTTCATAAAGATGTAGGAACAATTGGTATTAAAAAACCTTTCCTCCGTTGAGTGGAAACTCAATGGATTTAAGGTTGCCATATTTGTAAGTTAATATCAGTTAATAAATTCAAATGTAAATTATGAAATAAGAAAAATTCAGTTTGTAGGTAATTCATTGTGTTCTTAACTCTAAGTTGTTGAACGCGGTTCAACACTAATATAACGGCTACATTCGGTAATTTTAAGATCTTAACAGAATTTTCAACGGATTTTATTCTTTTGAAAATTGCCAAAATCGTTCCAAATGGTGGAGGGCATTCAAAGGTCGACCCGGTCGAATTTACAGCTTTTTTACGTGATATTTATCAATTATGCGTGTTATTACTTCCATGAGATGTTGTCTACCAATTACATTATATTCCTCTTTTCTTAATCTAAGTTCGCTATGCTCCGCTGCCGTAGGTCTGCTACCGCTTTGCTGACATTGTGGCACTATATTTGGCTACTCAGGTGTCAAGAAGTCTTGCGATATGACCTTGATAGACCGCATCTTGTGGGTGATGGATATGATGGAGATTTTTTTTGACATGATGGAGATAGGACGTGCTTAGTATATCAGTTAAAAAAAACAAAACTTATTTTGTTTTAAAAATATTTTTTTCACCGTTTTATCGGTGTTCTTTTATTGACTGCTACTTGAGGAGTAATTTCAAAATGATTATAATGCATTATTTATGCTAATTAAATGGCCTAATAACTATAGCATTTTTATTGTAATGCACTTGCCCTGTGCAAGTGCTGTTGACTCTACTGTAATGCTGCGTCAGCGGTGGGTGGCAATTGTTGGTGCTGTTGGTTGTTTAAAACAATATCGAAAGATATTTCGATATTGATTTCTCGGGAACTTCATGGCTGTTGTTTCCTGTCAACGTTTGGTGAATTGGGGCAGTTTGGAGTTCTTTTTTTAGGAACTCCGCTTTTGCTAATTGATTTGCTGGCGCGTGTGCGATTGGCTAGGAGCTGTTTTCCGGTAAAGCTACTTTGTCAGCGTCTCGTGAATTGGGGCAGTTTGATGTTTACTAAGGAACTCCACCTGTGTTTGCTGGCGTGTGTGCTAATGCTAACTCAGCATTTAATAAGTTTGTGGATTTTATCAATTCATTTGGTGTTAACTCTTCCTCTCTTAAAATGATTTTCCTCGATCGTCAGAAATATGGTAGGTTATTGAGTTTAGGAAATATTGGAAATTCGGTCGTTGTTGTAGGTGAAATATGAATAACATGGTCGGGTGCGGCCACTTCTGGTTGTTGGATGACAAATTCGATGTGTTTTTGTTGGCGCTTACAAACTAGAATTACTATTATTAATATGACAATACTACAAATAGATACAAATGAGGATATTTTGTTTATAATCATTCTGCTTTGAATAGTATTTATTCTATTTGTGTTATTGATATGTAATTCTTCTAATGCTTTTAGACTTAGTACATCATGTCTGCTTTTTTCTATTGGTGTTGGTTGTATCATAGATGGAATAATGTTCATTTGCGTAATTTCAATGATACTGAATATTTAATTGTTTATTTTAATTGTTTCGTTATGAAATTTTATTAGAAATGTTCCATTTAGATTGTGAGGTATATTTTTAAAAAACAAATTCCATTATAATTATTTAGGAGTATAATTCCAGCAGAAATTTCTTCTACCGTAGGTACATGGTGATTGTTTGTTATATTGCAAAAAGATTCTACACAAACACCAATCTACTTACACATGAGTCATTTGTTAGATTTGTCAACTTATTGTGATCACATATGTTAATTTCGTATCCATTGATTAACAATGATTTGTATGGTATATCGATAATGGATTTATTTGTTTTACGGCTCTAATAACAGTTTTCTTATGTAATACATCTATTGTCATTGGAATTTGAATTAAGTACAAGATATTCGTTTCAATATACAATATTTTTAAGCAGTATTGAGTTAACTACATTTGCTTTAGCCCATTCGATTGCATATTTAATGTTTGTCAGTTCTTCCTTTATTAGTCGAATTCTGTTTTGGGTGTTTAAAGTGATTTCGTTATTGATATGTTCGTCTTTCATTATAGAATTCATAAGCTGGTCTGTTGTCTGTTGTTAGTTCATTGATACGCTTCGTTAATGCCGTGTTTATTGTTACTTGTTGATTATTGTTTCTGTCCAGTTCGTCCTCTATAAATTTTAGATCGTCGTGATCAGGACTACCAGCTAAGTATTTCCATGCCCTGCCAAGTATGTCTATTGACCTTCTGTTTTTGGAATACGATGGTGTTATCTGATTTAGGATGTCCATACATTGGGAAATTTCGTGTCTAAGCAGTGGATAATGGATGCTATTCCTTGCTATACCCGAACTTGCGTATTTATTTGTGTCATGTAAAATTATTTCATACATTTCGAGGTCTATAAGGTGGATAAAGTTAAACGTTCCGTTTTGGATTTTGGCTTGTCCGTCGTCTATGGTCATAAGGTGAGCGGAAGAATAGTCAGTCAACAATAGTTCTGCCTTTGTTGACTCGAGGAGTACAATTAGTCGGGAAAAGAATTTAGGCTATATATTATTTGCTTTGAAGAAGTCTTTAATTTTTAATATTGCTCTTATGAACCACTCTGTCTGATTCTGTAAGGATGGTGGTCGTTCTGTTTTCTTTTACTATTACTGTGTCGCCTGGGTTGTACGCTATAAGCGGTGATCGTTTTTTATTGTGATACTTGATGTCTTTTTTCTGTTTGTCTTTAAGGCGTTCGATATTGTCTTGTCTAGCTTTTTCGTACTGTTCGGGGTTTATTGTTTGTCGTACGTCAAAAAAATATCGTTGAGTGTACAGAGGAATTGTACTCATATATGGATCTGTCCAGTAGTTCTACAAAGGATCTGTGGACTCCATCTGATTTTAAACATCTCATGATTTCCGAAAGCGTAGAATGAAAGCGTTCTACTTGGCCGTTCACGGAGCTATTGTAATGAGGCGATCTAAAGATCTGGATACCTAGTTGGTCTTCGACCATAAAGTTTATTGTGGATGCGTTAAGGGACTTTTCGTTGTCAACAACAATAGCTTTTGGAACACCATATAAAAACAAAAGTTGACGTAATGGTTCTTTTATGTCCTCAACTGCTTTAGATTTGATGATTTTGCCTTGGACATATTTCGAAAATTTGTTAATTGCGGTTAGGACGAGATTATTGTCGGTCTTGTAGATGTCGATGTGAAGTGTATGTCCAGAATAGGTGGGGATGGGAGTTTTTTTAAGTTCAGGGTTTATTGGGTGACGGTCACATTTGTTCAGTTTGCAAATGGCACATTGCTTAACTACTTTCTTAATCTTGTTGTTCATTCCAGGAAAATAGTATTTTTCTAAGATTTGAATTTTATTTTCCCTACTGTTTCTATGAGCTCGTTTATGTGTTTCTATTATTATGCTTTGTTGTTGCACGTCATTGACTAAGTTCTCGACTTGGGTTTGAGTGAACCTGACGCGGTATTTTGAAAAGTGGTCTGGGCAAATTTCCCGAATTTTACCCATTATTCACTCTGAAGTTTTTATGCCATTTAGAACGGATGGATTAAGATTCGTTTTTAGGATCGCAATCAATTTTTCCGAAGTGAAGTCGGGTTCGGTTACTGTGTGCCTGTGGTATGTTGGAAATACTATTTCAAATTTGTACGGAAAAGTGGGGCCTATGTTTAGAATAATTTGGTTCTTGAATACGTTGATCGGAACTTCAACGCTATTTATAAGGTTATGACCGGAACTATCGTCGCTATGGGTCATTGTGGACATTGTGTTTACCTGACACTCCAACGGAATTCTATATATAGCATCTGCAACTACGTTACTTTTCCCTGGTTTGTACAATTCGTATTTGTATTCCTCCAGTATGGATTTCCACCTTTTCATCTTACTATTGTGGTTTTTGTTACTAAGGGCATATGTGAGTGGTTGATGGTCGGTGTAAATAATAACTTTGCGAGATCCGCAGAGATAGTTACGGAAAGAGTTAAGAGCTCAAATTATGGCCAACATCTCCTTCTCATTTGCCGCGTAGTGTTTTCGGCCTTATTATAGGAAACGCCTATAATAGCCGTATAGGCCTAGAAATGCTCATAAATCCTTTATTGTTTTGGGTACAGGGAAGTTTGCTATAGCTTCAACCTTCTTGGAATTCGTTTTTATTCCATCTGGGGGAATGATAAAACCTAGAAATTCTACTTCGTCTTCAAAGGAGTGCATTTATCAAGTTGGATTTTTGAACACGTTCTCAATGTCCTGAATATGATCTTTTTCTGATTTACTGAAGATGACTATATCATTTATATACACATAACATATTATGCCTATAAGGTTGCGCAGAATGTCATCTAATGCCCGTTGGAATATTGACGGCGCATTTTTCAGACCAAACGGTAATCGTGTGAACTCGTATTTACTGTTATTAATGGAGAAAGCTGTTTTTTCTATATCCGAGTTTTTTAGTGGGATTTGATGAAATCCACTTTTAAGGTCTAAGACCGAGAAGTATTTACTGTTTCCTAGTTTTGCTAACACATCGGATATTTCAGGTATGGGGTATCTATCAGAAATTGTTACAGAATTTAGTTTCCTATAGTCTATGACCATCCTGTGTTGTTTATTTCCCTGAGAATCTGGCTTTTTATCGACGATCCATTCTGCGGAATTGTATGGAGATCTCGATGGTCTTATGATTCCATCGTTTAGTAACATTTCAACCTGATTCTCAAATTCCTGCTTCAATGAGGCTGGATAAGGATAGAATTTTTTATAAACCGGAGAATCGGTGGAAGTACGAATTCCTCCGACTACCTTTGTAGTATATGTCAGCCTTTCATCGGGTTCTGAAAATAGTGTAGGAAATTTGCTTACCAATGCGTTTATAATTTTGTTCTGTTCTCTATTCAGCTTTGGGTCTTGCATATTTATTGCGTTCACGGTTTGGCTAATGAATTGTTTAAGCCGAATTCTAGTATTTGTCGAAGGAGCCTATTGTTTTTATTTGTATAGATAACCGCATCTAAAGTTTGTAGGCTATCGTTACCAAAGATACCATGAAATGACTTGAGTGCAGGCATTAGAAAGAAATTTAGCTTTTCGCTTATGACAAAGATTCGGGTATGTATGCGATGTGATCTGTATATCTCCTGCGACAGATTTCGCATAAAATGGAACCTTATTAGGTATAACTTTTTTTACTAGGTTTGGCTGGATGTAGAGTGCTAGAGCTGGTGTCGATAAGGATTTTCAAGATCTCTCTGCTCTTCGTTCTACATTCGAAGTATGGGAGCGAAGAGCTTGTCATTCTAAAAAATGAATGTCACTTATCTCGGTTTCTTGCTCGTGATCAGGCCCGAAGTACTGTTCTGTTTGAGCTGCTTCGTAATAGCTCTCCACAGCTTGATTATACTCCTGCACTTCCTGTTCATCATATGAGTATTCCTCATCGAAATTGTTTGTGTCCTCGATGTTGATGTGATAGGCGCGTTGAGCTTTGTGGGGGATAACGCTACGTTGGGATGGTGGAGGTCTTTTCTCTGCCATTTGTTCCGGTTTTGGCCTGTTCACATAGTCAATTCTTTTTGAACGAATGCTCGCGTCAATGTCCATTGGTTCTGGTCTTGGTAAAGGTTTGGGGCGGATGGGCGTTGTGGTTGCTGTCCTTGTGGATATTGATAGTATTGTTGTCCCGTGTTCTGTCGTGGCTCAGAGAAGGTTTGTGCATGGGCGTAAGGAATATAAGCCAATTGAGGCTGAAAGGTCTGTTTGTTGCGTTGACCAGTTTGGGTGGGCTTTGAATAGTATCTTTGCCCTGTTTGTTGCTGTTTATTAGCGTAATTAGTGCGAAAATTCTGATTTTCTAATTTTAAACACAAATGTAGTGCTTGTGGTAAGTCGTCCGGTTCTTTGATTCCCAATAATTTTGGGAGTTCGCCGTTAAGTCCTCGAATGAAGGTATCGAGTGCTTTTTCTCCATAAGTTTGTGTGAGAATTTGGATGGACTCAGTACTACATTCTAAACAACCTAACTTATTTAAAATTAGCGACAGTTGGAGTAGACTGCTTGATAGAATGTCTGGATTGTGGAATTGCCCTGGACGAGAGCGGTCATTTGATACTCTAGGGTGGACAAGTCGCGCTTGTCTGCGTAATGCAAAGTTAAACATTTTGCAATAGCGGGCCAGTCGAGTGGGGTGACTCTAAGGCAATATCGGGTGACTCTAAGGCAATATCGGCATTGCCAACCATTTTGTTCCTTATCACGTTAAGTATCCCGTAGTACTTAGGAGTACCTTTAGTAGGTTCAAATATTTTCAAAATTCTTTTCACCCTTTTTTCCAGGAATTAAATTCGCCTGGCGTGCCAGAGAATTCTCGTAAGCACTTAACTACGTCCGAGATTTTGTCTAGATCCGTAATATTGTTCATGTGTCTTTCGTCAATCGTCTGTTCCCTAGCATTGGAAAGGTGTGAAAATGAGTTAATTGTAGCTTGTATCAAAGCTGGTACCTGTCTTGCAATTATGTCCGCTGCAATTTGCGTTATTAATGGGCCTAGCTCGTCCATATTCAAGTTACGTGTCTGTTTTTATATTATTTGATAATTGTAGAAGATATTTATTTCTTCCACAGACACTTTTGTCCTAGTTTTAGTCTTTTATAATCACTTTTATCCTAGATGCACCGATAAGGCTATTTTGTTCCTTTTTTTGTACGGGCACTTTTTTCTAGGTTTTTAGTTTATGATCACTTTTAGTTCTGGGTGTACCGAGAAGTTCTTTTTTTATTTTTCTTCTTTACGGGCACTTTGTTAACCGAGAGGGTTGTTTTCTTTCCTTCTTTACGGACACTTAAGTTAAAACCGGGAAGGTTATTTTAGTTCCTTCGCGCATTTTGTTTTTAATGATTTGCTCGGGCGACAGTTAGTAAAACAAAACTTTTTATGTTTTAGAAATATTTTTCCACCGTTTTGTCGGTGTTCTTTTATTGGCTGCTACTTGAGGAGTGATTTCAAAATGATTATAATGTATTATTTATACTAATTAAATGGCCTAATAACTATAGTATTTTTGTTGTAATGCACTTGTCCTGTGCAAGTGCTGTTGACTCTACTGTAATGCTGCGTCAGCAGTGGGTGGCAATTGTTGGTGCGGTTGGTTCTTTAAAACAATATCGAAAGATATTTCGATATTGATTTCTCGGGAACTTCATGGCTGTTGTTTCCTGTCAACGTTTGGTGAATTGGGGCAGTTTGGAGTTATTTTCTTAGGAACTCCGCTTTTGCTTATTGATTTGTTGGCGCGTGTGCGATTGGCTAGGTGCTGTTTTCCGGTAAAGCTACTTTGTTAGCGTCTCGTGAATAGGGGCAGTTTGATGTTTACTAAGGAACTCCACCTGTGTTTGCTGGCGCGTGTACTAATGCTAACTCAGCATTTAATAAGTTTGTGGATTTTATCAATTCATTTGGTGTTAACTTATCGGTGTGTTGCGTTAGGTTAATCACAGAAGCCAATGGAATATCCGGTTGTAGGGGTGTCGTTGAATTTACGTTGTAGTATATCGAATTATTGATTCTAACGATATCATTGAAGAATACTAGGTAAAAACCTTTGACCTAACAGGGGGTTCGTTGTTTTCTTTTACAATCGCCAGTTGGTCATTGCTGACCACCAAATCATCGCCTTTCGCTGAATTGGTGGGAGGTTGTTGAATGTTGTGCTGCAGTTAGCGGTGTAACGTGTCATTAGTTCCAGAGCGCATGATGTGAGTGATGATGACAGACAAAATGATGGCATCGTATCGCCGCAGTTTTTACTGCTGAGGTGTAATTGTGACATGCAGCTAGGGTGGATTCTTTCGAGAGGAGCATTGGGTGACCTTTTGCTACTTGTAATATAATAATTTTCTTTCATTTAAACTTAGGGATAGGATATCTTATCAGGAAATATATAACATTATTGTATAATAAAATCTTAATTTAAGCTACTCCCATTATATCGGCCAAGGAGAGGTTTGTGAAGTGCTGATTTTTATATGATTTGATACGGTCAAAACGAGCCTAGTCGAAATAATGATTTTAGACCCTAGGTCTCTTTGGACCAAATCCGTTTCAGAACATTTGGAGTTGATCTCCATCCGTCCATCTGTCTGGCTGGTGCGCACGATAACTCTCGAAGGGAGTATCCGATTTGGTCGTAATATTTTTGTTAAACATAGATCGAGTTCGGATTGGGCAATTCGGCCCACTCCTTGTGGTACCTCCCCCACAAACAAAATTTTGAATATCCGTGAAGTTCATAAAAAGCAAAATCAACATCCGATTCCATTCCAGACTTGGTACATACATATTTCCATCAGTACAGATTCGTTAAAAAGATGGTAGAGGTCGGACCATTTCTGTTGCTACCTCCCTCATATAGGGTTCATAATTTTTAAACACATAATGCTCAAAGAAAGCGATATATGCATCCAACTCTCTTTAAATTTCACAATTACAAACATTTTTGCTAAAACAATATCTGTTGTAAAGATGATATATATCTATAACCCCTTCTGGTACCACAAAAGAACAAAATTGTCAGTACTTTTATCTGTCATAAATTGCGAAACAGCTCAGTGATTCTTTACAAATTGCTATATCTAAAGAAATGTCTCTCATCCAGAATCCTGAGATGAATATGGAATTTATGATTTCCCATATGTGCTTAGATCCAATGCGAAATAGACAATATTGACCCATTCTCCCCAAACCCACTCCATAGAGGGTCAAGAGTTTGAAAATTCTTAACAGAAGGCAAAATATTTTAAAATAATCGAACATTTGCTGAGGGTATATATCTTTGTCAAAGTAATCATGATCAGTTGTCCCAATGATGTATTTCAGGACTGTTCCTAATGTGTTCATGCTTCTCGCTTGCCTATGGTGAAAATTTACCGTCTGTATCAGTCTACTTATTTGGTTTACGTCCTCATCCTCATTGGCTATGACCAATCTTAAGGTAATCCTAAAAAATGAAAACAATATTTCCTTTAACTCGCGACCAATATAAGATATCTTATTTCTTTACATTATGGCGAAAGGAACTTCATCGAAGATTAAGATTATGGACCCTTGTCCCTCTTATCATAACTGTTGTCAGTAGATCCTGGAGGACTTCTTCTTCGCTATGAGGGGGAGTTAGGTTGTTTCCTAAAATCCTATTATATTTGACGGAAAATTTTTCCCCTTCGGGAAATTCCCGGTCACGTCGGTTCTTATTGTGATTTGTAACTCTTTATCTTCGGCAGATTTTAACCATGACACTATTTGTTCATCATGGTGGCTTAAAGCATTATATCTTCGATATCGTCCGGATCCTTGTCAATTTGAAGGCATCGCGCTATTTCCATCACTGTGTTGCGGAAGCGCTCTACCCGCCTATTTGATGTGCTGTGTTTCAACGTAGCCTTAATGGTGTGCGAGCTAAGTGACTTTTCGTTGTCACAATAAAAGGTTTTTGTATAATGAAACATATTGAGCAACTGTAGTAGCTATGGTTTAATATCCACTATAGTCCTGGAGTGTAGTGACTGTACTATCGCAAATTTTGAGGATTTGCCGATGTACTTTGACCTGGTGGAAAATATGTCAATGTGGAGGACTTCCCCGCAATATGTTGGTATGGGTGTCATACTTTGCCTGGGAATATACTCGTCAGTTTGCACCAGCTGCTTCGCTTTCTTTTCGATTTCCATGGAAAAAAATAGTCCTCCGGAACATTCTTCATCTTTTCTGAGCTGCTCTGTGTGTTCGAATATGTTCAGCTATAATCATTTACTGTTGTTCATTCGGGTCTGATATATAATAACTAACTTCTCCATGTGTCTGAACTTCACATATGGAAAGAGTTCAGCCAATTTGCGCTGGAATCGTGCCAGAGTAGGCAAGTCGCACCAAAGTGCGTTTACTACATCCGATTTTTACAGACTCTTGTAGGTTTTTGATCAGATCATCGTTTGTTCGGAATGTAACTAGGTACTTTGTCTTTTTTCCAAATATATTAAACATTCTTATCTGAGGCTCTACACCTTCTTTCACGATTATCTGATTGCGAAAAAAATTTACCGGTTTGTCGGTTCTTTCAATTGTGTTAGTTGATGACATTTCGCTATGAGTTGTATTCACAATCACATTTCCCAAGGCATTTATGTGTTTCTTAAGGAGTTTCCCCCTTGGGAAACTAGAAATCCTAAATATTCATATTCCTATTCTTCCTCAGTTTGGAAGACTTTTGATTTTTCACCCGAAACCCTCATATTGGCTTCGAATATACTTCTCAGTACTAATTCCACATCTTGTAAGTGTTGTTACTCGTTTTCCGAAAGTATGACTACATCGTCCATGTAAACGAAACACATCATCCCGATGTGTTCTCTTAACACGTCATCTATCGCCCTCTGAACAATGCTTGGAGCATTCTTCAGGCCGAGGGGCAGTCTACAAACCCCATAATTTCGGTTTCTTTTATGGAAAACGCAGTTTTTCCCTATATGCTGCTGATAGCTAAATCTGGTGAAACCCCGATTTCAAGTCAATTGTGGTAAAAAACATATTTTCACAAAGATTGGACAATGTTTCCTTGATTTCTGGAATCGGATATTTATCGCTGATAGTTTTTTCATTAAGTTTTCGGAAATCTGTCACCAAACGTTTTTTCTCTAGTCCAGTTCCGTCAAGACCCTTTTTCTTTACTTCCCATTTTGGGTTAATGTATGGAGACCTAGACTTTCGAATGAAACCATTCGCCAATAAGTCCTGCAATTCTTTGTTTACGAAATCCGAAAAACTTAAGGGATACGGGTAAAATTACGAGTACACTGAGTCTTCGTTTTCGGTGCAAATGGTCGCTGGAATTGGGATCAGCAAACACTCCATTGAGATTGTTAATTACCTTGAAAAATGCTTCTTTCAAATGGTTTGCTACCGACTTGGCCTAAAGTTAAAGAAAAATAAAGTCATATCTAGTTAGGAATAAAATAATATCTTTTCCGTTTTCATGAGTAATTGTGTTTTAGTTCAGGTAATGGTTTGATATAGCTTTTAAACGCTCCTGTGTCGCCAAGGAGCTTAGTTTGACTTGAAATCCAAGGCAGGAGGGGCTTTGTTTGCTAATAACGTTAGTTCCTTTTCTACTTCGTCGTAGAACTCTAGACATAACATTGAACCTTGTCTATATGTCATATTCTATTAAATAGATGAGACGATTGTCCGTTATGTAAAGCCCGGTCGTGCAATGATGTAGCACTGTGTTAAAAGATGAGAATACAGCATCGGCTACACCCCGCACCTTATTTCTTAGAACTTTGACTGCTTGATAGTGGCGTTCACTGCCATCGTATCTCTTAAGTAATTCATAATCATAGAGATGCCTTGTTGTTCGGAAAATTCCGAAAGAGATTTTATCGCATCTAGAGTGATTTCACATGGCACAAGTGAGTTGATTGTAACCTTATGTTCTTACGGTTTCGCCAATTTAAATTGGCCCTGAATCGCGGTAATTTTTCTGTCAAATTCTACACTTTGAGCACATAATGCTTTGTTCAGCTCAGCCTTTATTAACTCACTCACTTATTCGGCATTCATTTTTGTTCCATATTTTTTAAATGTAATCGTTCAAACAAAGTTTCTTACTAACTTATCTTCTTTCAACCACCATTTCCTGTTGTTTAACTTTTTTTTGATGAAGGGTATAAAGATATCTGCGAAAAATAATCTGAGGTCTGCCTTATGTGTGACAATTATCCTATTCCATTTTTTTACCAAAGAACACAGAACACATTACAAACTATACGAAATATAGGAAAGTTCTGAAACAAGGTGGGCTATTGCAAAATGTTAACCTGCCAACGAAAATGTGGCTGATATCGTGGGTTGGGGAATACGAACAATTTTCTGCCACAGGAGATAGAACCCATCAAAAACGTTAAGTGCGCATATTAAGAAATTGTGTTATAAAATGTAATTAGAGTTTTCAGGGAGCAAAATAACAGAATAAGAGTTTATTGCTCAAAGCGCAATTAAGAGCGTTGTCCCATTGTGGACAAGATTCTGCAAGAGCTCTCAAAAATCGTCAAAGTAATGTGTCGAGTGCTATATAAAATTTACATAAAATCTTGGGACCACATATTGGTTTAGCAATACTCCAAGAGTATGTTTGGTCCAACAGTCACCAAACAGATTCAAATACTACTATGAGAAAACATGTTTTACATATGTCCACATTCGAAATATATATTTTCCCCATGAAATTCGCTGTGGCGAAAGAGAGAGTAAAAAAGGAGAAAAAGAAAATGGAGTCGCGAGTATAATTTATTTTGGAGAAGGGGAAAAAATCCAGCTGTTGAGGAATATGTGACTTGCCAGAAAATTTGTGTATGTTTGTATGTATTCGTATATGTATGCATGGTCATGTAAATCACGGTACCTATTTGTGACCAAATAGATAATTAGAAATGTATATAAAATAAATCTTGGCTTACTATTCAGTTTGGTATTCCTTCTTAATTTATTCAAAAATATCAAAAAAAAAAAAAAACACTTATTGCAATTATTTAGAAAATAAATCTTGGCCTTCTATTCAGTTTGGTGTTACTTGTTAATTTATTCCAAAAACAAAATAAAACAAAAAAAAACACTTATTGCATTTGTTTATATTGATTAATGTTTTAAACTGATATTTTCCCTTGTTTGACCTTAAAAACATTTAAATTGTCAAATATATGTTTTATTAAAAATATAGGAAAATAATTGATCATAAGTGTTCACATTATGGGCTTAACCGTGTGCCCATGTGCAATATTTATGTCCGTGCAAATAATTTAGTTTTCCCAAAATGTTTGAGTGTACAGTTATATGAGCGCTATAGGAAATCGATAGGATCGAGATTAATTATAGGGATTCTAGTTCCACTGAGTAGAGTTAAAATCTAAGATTATTTTTGAAAATGAGGGCAACAATATAAATTTGCAAAACTACAACAACGCAACAAGTATTCTGTCGATACTTACGTTTATTGAGACACCTGAAAATAAACTTTAATTCAAAAATCGACGCCGCCTGGAGATCTGCACTTTCTTCAGAAACTTCAAAAAGGTTATTTGGTTGTTGGTGGTTATGAGACGTCATCGATTTATTATTTATCGAGGTTGCTGTGTTAAGCCACTTGGATTTGCTACAACCGGGCTTATTTCCGTCTTTTTAACAGGTTCTTCTGTATTTGCTTTTTTTTAATATTGCTTTTTACGCTAAGTTTTGAGTTCGTATGTGGCAATTGATGTGCAATTGGCCTTTGTTGGGTGTTGCGCATGCGTTGCTCGTTAGCTTGTTGTTTTTGTTTTGTTGACGTGCTTTTCATGTTCCTTAGACCTTGTCCTTAGCATTTTATCTTCCCGTTTGAGTTTATTCGCCTATTGTTGATGATGCTGCGATGTTTGCTGGACTACTTTATAATATTGGTTTTAGCAAGGATTGAGTGTGACTTGTGTTTACATTGCTTTCAATTCTAACTAAAATAGTTGAAAATTTCTCAAAATTGAATTTGCTATCTGCCATTACTTTAAAATTAAATTGAAATTAGTGTTCTGAATTTGGCAATTTGTTGTTAGAGGATAAATGTAACGAGGATTATCAATATACCAAATTTCGTGGGTATCGTAGTACGCGTGCTATAGGAGAGCTTTGGCCCATACATTCAATGTTCTACCACAGAAGCAAATAACATTGCGAACTACAAATACCAATTTTTAGACATAGACATTACTGGAAAAACGTGGCAAAATCAACAACAAACCGAATATCGGGAGGTACCGCTATATGAGGGCTATTCCAAAACGTGGACCTATATATACTATGTTCCGCCACCGCAAACAGAAATCATTTAAAACTACAAATCCGTGGAAATATGTTGCAAAATTCCTCAAAATACCGAATATGGGGAGGTACCGTTATATGGAGACTATATGAAAGCGTGGATCTACATATGAAATGTTCCATGGAACATCTCATCCGATCTCAATACCAACCATCCTAGACACAATACAAATGATGATGGGTATGTATACTTAAGGGGTCTACGACATATATGTAGAGATCTTAAGAACGGAATGACAAGGCACTCACACTGTTTTTTCCTGTATATGTCCAGAAACTCTAGCCCTGCGCAACATTTCGCGAAATCTTGTTCACTTAAACCCTAAATAGTGTTCAATATCTCCCATAAAAAAACGAACAATTTCCAAAACCCTATGAAACATTTCGTAAGGATCGAGGTATGTGGATAGAGGGGCACATGACCACACCTAGCTACATAATCTTAGCTCAGGCCTAGGATCATCATTTCTAGGCCTCACAAACTTGTTCCCGCATATACTCTTAACACATGGTGTTGTAGGCGCCATCTTTTAAAGGAGGATACATTAAATTTGACATTCCGTTTGTAATATCTCTTAGTATTAGTCGTAGACCCCTTAGGGAATATATATTCATGATCAGCGTAAAATTCTATATCGATTTAACGATGCCCGTTTGTAGAGTGATTGATATTGAAAATTACATATATTAGTCCACGTTTAGGTATAGGCAACATATAGCAGTACCCTAAAATTTTCGTTATTTTGATTATTTTTGAGACATATTTCCACGCATTTGTTTCAAATTTGATATTAAGAGTTAATTCTTCTACGGTTGTAGCTCCAGTGGCGGAACATTCTATATATAAGACCACGTTTTACTATTTTCCCCATATAACGTCACCTCCCGATATTCGGTAAAATTGTTTAAAATTTTTAATTTAAGACTCGCAATATATAAACATATAATAGCTCAACTCATATTATTATTATTATATATTTTTCTAAAATTTACCACATTCTTCAAACGATCATACTGGTACTTTTATATTAATGTGGAATACGTTTAAATATATATATATATATATATATATATATATATATGGTGGTCGTTCTGTTTTCTTTTACTATTACTGTGTCGCCTGGGTTGTACGCTATAAGCGGTGATCGTTTTTTATTGTGATACTTGATGTCTTTTTTCTGTTTGTCTTTAAGGCGTTCGATATTGTCTTGTCTAGCTTTTTCGTACTGTTCGGGGTTTATTGTTTGTCGTACGTCAAAAAAATATCGTTGAGTGTACAGAGGAATTGTACTCATATATGGATCTGTCCAGTAGTTCTACAAAGGATCTGTGGACTCCATCTGATTTTAAACATCTCATGATTTCCGAAAGCGTAGAATGAAAGCGTTCTACTTGGCCGTTCACGGAGCTATTGTAATGAGGCGATCTAAAGATCTGGATACCTAGTTGGTCTTCGACCATAAAGTTTATTGTGGATGCGTTAAGGGACTTTTCGTTGTCAACAACAATAGCTTTTGGAACACCATATAAAAACAAAAGTTGACGTAATGGTTCTTTTATGTCCTCAACTGCTTTAGATTTGATGATTTTGCCTTGGACATATTTCGAAAATTTGTTAATTGCGGTTAGGACGAGATTATTGTCGGTCTTGTAGATGTCGATGTGAAGTGTATGTCCAGAATAGGTGGGGATGGGAGTTTTTTTAAGTTCAGGGTTTATTGGGTGACGGTCACATTTGTTCAGTTTGCAAATGGCACATTGCTTAACTACTTTCTTAATCTTGTTGTTCATTCCAGGAAAATAGTATTTTTCTAAGATTTGAATTTTATTTTCCCTACTGTTTCTATGAGCTCGTTTATGTGTTTCTATTATTATGCTTTGTTGTTGCACGTCATTGACTAAGTTCTCGACTTGGGTTTGAGTGAACCTGACGCGGTATTTTGAAAAGTGGTCTGGGCAAATTTCCCGAATTTTACCCATTATTCACTCTGAAGTTTTTATGCCATTTAGAACGGATGGATTAAGATTCGTTTTTAGGATCGCAATCAATTTTTCCGAAGTGAAGTCGGGTTCGGTTACTGTGTGCCTGTGGTATGTTGGAAATACTATTTCAAATTTGTACGGAAAAGTGGGGCCTATGTTTAGAATAATTTGGTTCTTGAATACGTTGATCGGAACTTCAACGCTATTTATAAGGTTATGACCGGAACTATCGTCGCTATGGGTCATTGTGGACATTGTGTTTACCTGACACTCCAACGGAATTCTATATAGCATCTGCAACTACGTTACTTTTCCCTGGTTTGTACAATTCGTATTTGTATTCCTCCAGTATGGATTTCCACCTTTTCATCTTACTATTGTGGTTTTTGTTACTAAGGGCATATGTGAGTGGTTGATGGTCGGTGTAAATAATAACTTTGCGAGATCCGCAGAGATAGTTACGGAAAGAGTTAAGAGCTCAAATTATGGCCAACATCTCCTTCTCATTTGCCGCGTAGTGTTTTCGGCCTTATTATAGGAAACGCCTATAATAGCCGTATAGGCCTAGAAATGCTCATAAATCCTTTATTGTTTTGGGTACAGGGAAGTTTGCTATAGCTTCAACCTTCTTGGAATTCGTTTTTATTCCATCTGGGGGAATGATAAAACCTAGAAATTCTACTTCGTCTTCAAAGGAGTGCATTTATCAAGTTGGATTTTTGAACACGTTCTCAATGTCCTGAATATGATCTTTTTCTGATTTACTGAAGATGACTATATCATTTATATACACATAACATATTATGCCTATAAGGTTGCGCAGAATGTCATCTAATGCCCGTTGGAATATTGACGGCGCATTTTTCAGACCAAACGGTAATCGTGTGAACTCGTATTTACTGTTATTAATGGAGAAAGCTGTTTTTTCTATATCCGAGTTTTTTAGTGGGATTTGATGAAATCCACTTTTAAGGTCTAAGACCGAGAAGTATTTACTGTTTCCTAGTTTTGCTAACACATCGGATATTTCAGGTATGGGGTATCTATCAGAAATTGTTACAGAATTTAGTTTCCTATAGTCTATGACCATCCTGTGTTGTTTATTTCCCTGAGAATCTGGCTTTTTATCGACGATCCATTCTGCGGAATTGTATGGAGATCTCGATGGTCTTATGATTCCATCGTTTAGTAACATTTCAACCTGATTCTCAAATTCCTGCTTCAATGAGGCTGGATAAGGATAGAATTTTTTATAAACCGGAGAATCGGTGGAAGTACGAATTCCTCCGACTACCTTTGTAGTATATGTCAGCCTTTCATCGGGTTCTGAAAATAGTGTAGGAAATTTGCTTACCAATGCGTTTATAATTTTGTTCTGTTCTCTATTCAGCTTTGGGTCTTGCATATTTATTGCGTTCACGGTTTGGCTAATGAATTGTTTAAGCCGAATTCTAGTATTTGTCGAAGGAGCCTATTGTTTTTATTTGTATAGATAACCGCATCTAAAGTTTGTAGGCTATCGTTACCAAAGATACCATGAAATGACTTGAGTGCAGGCATTAGAAAGAAATTTAGCTTTTCGCTTATGACAAAGATTCGGGTATGTATGCGATGTGATCTGTATATCTCCTGCGACAGATTTCGCATAAAATGGAACCTTATTAGGTATAACTTTTTTTACTAGGTTTGGCTGGATGTAGAGTGCTAGAGCTGGTGTCGATAAGGATTTTCAAGATCTCTCTGCTCTTCGTTCTACATTCGAAGTATGGGAGCGAAGAGCTTGTCATTCTAAAAAATGAATGTCACTTATCTCGGTTTCTTGCTCGTGATCAGGCCCGAAGTACTGTTCTGTTTGAGCTGCTTCGTAATAGCTCTCCACAGCTTGATTATACTCCTGCACTTCCTGTTCATCATATGAGTATTCCTCATCGAAATTGTTTGTGTCCTCGATGTTGATGTGATAGGCGCGTTGAGCTTTGTGGGGGATAACGCTACGTTGGGATGGTGGAGGTCTTTTCTCTGCCATTTGTTCCGGTTTTGGCCTGTTCACATAGTCAATTCTTTTTGAACGAATGCTCGCGTCAATGTCCATTGGTTCTGGTCTTGGTAAAGGTTTGGGGCGGATGGGCGTTGTGGTTGCTGTCCTTGTGGATATTGATAGTATTGTTGTCCCGTGTTCTGTCGTGGCTCAGAGAAGGTTTGTGCATGGGCGTAAGGAATATAAGCCAATTGAGGCTGAAAGGTCTGTTTGTTGCGTTGACCAGTTTGGGTGGGCTTTGAATAGTATCTTTGCCCTGTTTGTTGCTGTTTATTAGCGTAATTAGTGCGAAAATTCTGATTTTCTAATTTTAAACACAAATGTAGTGCTTGTGGTAAGTCGTCCGGTTCTTTGATTCCCAATAATTTTGGGAGTTCGCCGTTAAGTCCTCGAATGAAGGTATCGAGTGCTTTTTCTCCATAAGTTTGTGTGAGAATTTGGATGGACTCAGTACTACATTCTAAACAACCTAACTTATTTAAAATTAGCGACAGTTGGAGTAGACTGCTTGATAGAATGTCTGGATTGTGGAATTGCCCTGGACGAGAGCGGTCATTTGATACTCTAGGGTGGACAAGTCGCGCTTGTCTGCGTAATGCAAAGTTAAACATTTTGCAATAGCGGGCCAGTCGAGTGGGGTGACTCTAAGGCAATATCGGGTGACTCTAAGGCAATATCGGCATTGCCAACCATTTTGTTCCTTATCACGTTAAGTATCCCGTAGTACTTAGGAGTACCTTTAGTAGGTTCAAATATTTTCAAAATTCTTTTCACCCTTTTTTCCAGGAATTAAATTCGCCTGGCGTGCCAGAGAATTCTCGTAAGCACTTAACTACGTCCGAGATTTTGTCTAGATCCGTAATATTGTTCATGTGTCTTTCGTCAATCGTCTGTTCCCTAGCATTGGAAAGGTGTGAAAATGAGTTAATTGTAGCTTGTATCAAAGCTGGTACCTGTCTTGCAATTATGTCCGCTGCAATTTGCGTTATTAATGGGCCTAGCTCGTCCATATTCAAGTTACGTGTCTGTTTTTATATTATTTGATAATTGTAGAAGATATTTATTTCTTCCACAGACACTTTTGTCCTAGTTTTAGTCTTTTATAATCACTTTTATCCTAGATGCACCGATAAGGCTATTTTGTTCCTTTTTTTGTACGGGCACTTTTTTCTAGGTTTTTAGTTTATGATCACTTTTAGTTCTGGGTGTACCGAGAAGTTCTTTTTTTATTTTTCTTCTTTACGGGCACTTTGTTAACCGAGAGGGTTGTTTTCTTTCCTTCTTTACGGACACTTAAGTTAAAACCGGGAAGGTTATTTTAGTTCCTTCGCGCATTTTGTTTTTAATGATTTGCTCGGGCGACAGTTAGTAAAACAAAACTTTTTATGTTTTAGAAATATTTTTCCACCGTTTTGTCGGTGTTCTTTTATTGGCTGCTACTTGAGGAGTGATTTCAAAATGATTATAATGTATTATTTATACTAATTAAATGGCCTAATAACTATAGTATTTTTGTTGTAATGCACTTGCCCTGTGCAAGTGCTGTTGACTCTACTGTAATGCTGCGTCAGCAGTGGGTGGCAATTGTTGGTGCGGTTGGTTCTTTAAAACAATATCGAAAGATATTTCGATATTGATTTCTCGGGAACTTCATGGCTGTTGTTTCCTGTCAACGTTTGGTGAATTGGGGCAGTTTGGAGTTATTTTCTTAGGAACTCCGCTTTTGCTTATTGATTTGTTGGCGCGTGTGCGATTGGCTAGGTGCTGTTTTCCGGTAAAGCTACTTTGTTAGCGTCTCGTGAATAGGGGCAGTTTGATGTTTACTAAGGAACTCCACCTGTGTTTGCTGGCGCGTGTACTAATGCTAACTCAGCATTTAATAAGTTTGTGGATTTTATCAATTCATTTGGTGTTAACTTATCGGTGTGTTGCGTTAGGTTAATCACAGAAGCCAATGGAATATCCGGTTGTAGGGGTGTCGTTGAATTTACGTTGTAGTATATCGAATTATTGATTCTAACGATATCATTGAAGAATACTAGGTAAAAACCTTTGACCTAACAGGGGGTTCGTTGTTTTCTTTTACAATCGCCAGTTGGTCATTGCTGACCACCAAATCATCGCCTTTCGCTGAATTGGTGGGAGGTTGTTGAATGTTGTGCTGCAGTTAGCGGTGTAACGTGTCATTAGTTCCAGAGCGCATGATGTGAGTGATGATGACAGACAAAATGATGGCATCGTATCGCCGCAGTTTTTACTGCTGAGGTGTAATTGTGACATGCAGCTAGGGTGGATTCTTTCGAGAGGAGCATTGGGTGACCTTTTGCTACTTGTAATATAATAATTTTCTTTCATTTAAACTTAGGGATAGGATATCTTATCAGGAAATATATAACATTATTGTATAATAAAATCTTAATTTAAGCTACTCCCATTATATCGGCCAAGGAGAGGTTTGTGAAGTGCTGATTTTTATATGATTTGATACGGTCAAAACGAGCCTAGTCGAAATAATGATTTTAGACCCTAGGTCTCTTTGGACCAAATCCGTTTCAGAACATTTGGAGTTGATCTCCATCCGTCCATCTGTCTGGCTGGTGCGCACGATAACTCTCGAAGGGAGTATCCGATTTGGTCGTAATATTTTTGTTAAACATAGATCGAGTTCGGATTGGGCAATTCGGCCCACTCCTTGTGGTACCTCCCCCACAAACAAAATTTTGAATATCCGTGAAGTTCATAAAAAGCAAAATCAACATCCGATTCCATTCCAGACTTGGTACATACATATTTCCATCAGTACAGATTCGTTAAAAAGATGGTAGAGGTCGGACCATTTCTGTTGCTACCTCCCTCATATAGGGTTCATAATTTTTAAACACATAATGCTCAAAGAAAGCGATATATGCATCCAACTCTCTTTAAATTTCACAATTACAAACATTTTTGCTAAAACAATATCTGTTGTAAAGATGATATATATCTATAACCCCTTCTGGTACCACAAAAGAACAAAATTGTCAGTACTTTTATCTGTCATAAATTGCGAAACAGCTCAGTGATTCTTTACAAATTGCTATATCTAAAGAAATGTCTCTCATCCAGAATCCTGAGATGAATATGGAATTTATGATTTCCCATATGTGCTTAGATCCAATGCGAAATAGACAATATTGACCCATTCTCCCCAAACCCACTCCATAGAGGGTCAAGAGTTTGAAAATTCTTAACAGAAGGCAAAATATTTTAAAATAATCGAACATTTGCTGAGGGTATATATCTTTGTCAAAGTAATCATGATCAGTTGTCCCAATGATGTATTTCAGGACTGTTCCTAATGTGTTCATGCTTCTCGCTTGCCTATGGTGAAAATTTACCGTCTGTATCAGTCTACTTATTTGGTTTACGTCCTCATCCTCATTGGCTATGACCAATCTTAAGGTAATCCTAAAAAATGAAAACAATATTTCCTTTAACTCGCGACCAATATAAGATATCTTATTTCTTTACATTATGGCGAAAGGAACTTCATCGAAGATTAAGATTATGGACCCTTGTCCCTCTTATCATAACTGTTGTCAGTAGATCCTGGAGGACTTCTTCTTCGCTATGAGGGGGAGTTAGGTTGTTTCCTAAAATCCTATTATATTTGACGGAAAATTTTTCCCCTTCGGGAAATTCCCGGTCACGTCGGTTCTTATTGTGATTTGTAACTCTTTATCTTCGGCAGATTTTAACCATGACACTATTTGTTCATCATGGTGGCTTAAAGCATTATATCTTCGATATCGTCCGGATCCTTGTCAATTTGAAGGCATCGCGCTATTTCCATCACTGTGTTGCGGAAGCGCTCTACCCGCCTATTTGATGTGCTGTGTTTCAACGTAGCCTTAATGGTGTGCGAGCTAAGTGACTTTTCGTTGTCACAATAAAAGGTTTTTGTATAATGAAACATATTGAGCAACTGTAGTAGCTATGGTTTAATATCCACTATAGTCCTGGAGTGTAGTGACTGTACTATCGCAAATTTTGAGGATTTGCCGATGTACTTTGACCTGGTGGAAAATATGTCAATGTGGAGGACTTCCCCGCAATATGTTGGTATGGGTGTCATACTTTGCCTGGGAATATACTCGTCAGTTTGCACCAGCTGCTTCGCTTTCTTTTCGATTTCCATGGAAAAAAATAGTCCTCCGGAACATTCTTCATCTTTTCTGAGCTGCTCTGTGTGTTCGAATATGTTCAGCTATAATCATTTACTGTTGTTCATTCGGGTCTGATATATAATAACTAACTTCTCCATGTGTCTGAACTTCACATATGGAAAGAGTTCAGCCAATTTGCGCTGGAATCGTGCCAGAGTAGGCAAGTCGCACCAAAGTGCGTTTACTACATCCGATTTTTACAGACTCTTGTAGGTTTTTGATCAGATCATCGTTTGTTCGGAATGTAACTAGGTACTTTGTCTTTTTTCCAAATATATTAAACATTCTTATCTGAGGCTCTACACCTTCTTTCACGATTATCTGATTGCGAAAAAAATTTACCGGTTTGTCGGTTCTTTCAATTGTGTTAGTTGATGACATTTCGCTATGAGTTGTATTCACAATCACATTTCCCAAGGCATTTATGTGTTTCTTAAGGAGTTTCCCCCTTGGGAAACTAGAAATCCTAAATATTCATATTCCTATTCTTCCTCAGTTTGGAAGACTTTTGATTTTTCACCCGAAACCCTCATATTGGCTTCGAATATACTTCTCAGTACTAATTCCACATCTTGTAAGTGTTGTTACTCGTTTTCCGAAAGTATGACTACATCGTCCATGTAAACGAAACACATCATCCCGATGTGTTCTCTTAACACGTCATCTATCGCCCTCTGAACAATGCTTGGAGCATTCTTCAGGCCGAGGGGCAGTCTACAAACCCCATAATTTCGGTTTCTTTTATGGAAAACGCAGTTTTTCCCTATATGCTGCTGATAGCTAAATCTGGTGAAACCCCGATTTCAAGTCAATTGTGGTAAAAAACATATTTTCACAAAGATTGGACAATGTTTCCTTGATTTCTGGAATCGGATATTTATCGCTGATAGTTTTTTCATTAAGTTTTCGGAAATCTGTCACCAAACGTTTTTTCTCTAGTCCAGTTCCGTCAAGACCCTTTTTCTTTACTTCCCATTTTGGGTTAATGTATGGAGACCTAGACTTTCGAATGAAACCATTCGCCAATAAGTCCTGCAATTCTTTGTTTACGAAATCCGAAAAACTTAAGGGATACGGGTAAAATTACGAGTACACTGAGTCTTCGTTTTCGGTGCAAATGGTCGCTGGAATTGGGATCAGCAAACACTCCATTGAGATTGTTAATTACCTTGAAAAATGCTTCTTTCAAATGGTTTGCTACCGACTTGGCCTAAAGTTAAAGAAAAATAAAGTCATATCTAGTTAGGAATAAAATAATATCTTTTCCGTTTTCATGAGTAATTGTGTTTTAGTTCAGGTAATGGTTTGATATAGCTTTTAAACGCTCCTGTGTCGCCAAGGAGCTTAGTTTGACTTGAAATCCAAGGCAGGAGGGGCTTTGTTTGCTAATAACGTTAGTTCCTTTTCTACTTCGTCGTAGAACTCTAGACATAACATTGAACCTTGTCTATATGTCATATTCTATTAAATAGATGAGACGATTGTCCGTTATGTAAAGCCCGGTCGTGCAATGATGTAGCACTGTGTTAAAAGATGAGAATACAGCATCGGCTACACCCCGCACCTTATTTCTTAGAACTTTGACTGCTTGATAGTGGCGTTCACTGCCATCGTATCTCTTAAGTAATTCATAATCATAGAGATGCCTTGTTGTTCGGAAAATTCCGAAAGAGATTTTATCGCATCTAGAGTGATTTCACATGGCACAAGTGAGTTGATTGTAACCTTATGTTCTTACGGTTTCGCCAATTTAAATTGGCCCTGAATCGCGGTAATTTTTCTGTCAAATTCTACACTTTGAGCACATAATGCTTTGTTCAGCTCAGCCTTTATTAACTCACTCACTTATTCGGCATTCATTTTTGTTCCATATTTTTTAAATGTAATCGTTCAAACAAAGTTTCTTACTAACTTATCTTCTTTCAACCACCATTTCCTGTTGTTTAACTTTTTTTTGATGAAGGGTATAAAGATATCTGCGAAAAATAATCTGAGGTCTGCCTTATGTGTGACAATTATCCTATTCCATTTTTTTACCAAAGAACACAGAACACATTACAAACTATACGAAATATAGGAAAGTTCTGAAACAAGGTGGGCTATTGCAAAATGTTAACCTGCCAACGAAAATGTGGCTGATATCGTGGGTTGGGGAATACGAACAATTTTCTGCCACAGGAGATAGAACCCATCAAAAACGTTAAGTGCGCATATTAAGAAATTGTGTTATAAAATGTAATTAGAGTTTTCAGGGAGCAAAATAACAGAATAAGAGTTTATTGCTCAAAGCGCAATTAAGAGCGTTGTCCCATTGTGGACAAGATTCTGCAAGAGCTCTCAAAAATCGTCAAAGTAATGTGTCGAGTGCTATATAAAATTTACATAAAATCTTGGGACCACATATTGGTTTAGCAATACTCCAAGAGTATGTTTGGTCCAACAGTCACCAAACAGATTCAAATACTACTATGAGAAAACATGTTTTACATATGTCCACATTCGAAATATATATTTTCCCCATGAAATTCGCTGTGGCGAAAGAGAGAGTAAAAAAGGAGAAAAAGAAAATGGAGTCGCGAGTATAATTTATTTTGGAGAAGGGGAAAAAATCCAGCTGTTGAGGAATATGTGACTTGCCAGAAAATTTGTGTATGTTTGTATGTATTCGTATATGTATGCATGGTCATGTAAATCACGGTACCTATTTGTGACCAAATAGATAATTAGAAATGTATATAAAATAAATCTTGGCTTACTATTCAGTTTGGTATTCCTTCTTAATTTATTCAAAAATATCAAAAAAAAAAAAACACTTATTGCAATTATTTAGAAAATAAATCTTGGCCTTCTATTCAGTTTGGTGTTACTTGTTAATTTATTCCAAAAACAAAATAAAACAAAAAAAAAACACTTATTGCATTTGTTTATATTGATTAATGTTTTAAACTGATATTTTCCCTTGTTTGACCTTAAAAACATTTAAATTGTCAAATATATGTTTTATTAAAAATATAGGAAAATAATTGATCATAAGTGTTCACATTATGGGCTTAACCGTGTGCCCATGTGCAATATTTATGTCCGTGCAAATAATTTAGTTTTCCCAAAATGTTTGAGTGTACAGTTATATGAGCGCTATAGGAAATCGATAGGATCGAGATTAATTATAGGGATTCTAGTTCCACTGAGTAGAGTTAAAATCTAAGATTATTTTTGAAAATGAGGGCAACAATATAAATTTGCAAAACTACAACAACGCAACAAGTATTCTGTCGATACTTACGTTTATTGAGACACCTGAAAATAAACTTTAATTCAAAAATCGACGCCGCCTGGAGATCTGCACTTTCTTCAGAAACTTCAAAAAGGTTATTTGGTTGTTGGTGGTTATGAGACGTCATCGATTTATTATTTATCGAGGTTGCTGTGTTAAGCCACTTGGATTTGCTACAACCGGGCTTATTTCCGTCTTTTTAACAGGTTCTTCTGTATTTGCTTTTTTTTAATATTGCTTTTTACGCTAAGTTTTGAGTTCGTATGTGGCAATTGATGTGCAATTGGCCTTTGTTGGGTGTTGCGCATGCGTTGCTCGTTAGCTTGTTGTTTTTGTTTTGTTGACGTGCTTTTCATGTTCCTTAGACCTTGTCCTTAGCATTTTATCTTCCCGTTTGAGTTTATTCGCCTATTGTTGATGATGCTGCGATGTTTGCTGGACTACTTTATAATATTGGTTTTAGCAAGGATTGAGTGTGACTTGTGTTTACATTGCTTTCAATTCTAACTAAAATAGTTGAAAATTTCTCAAAATTGAATTTGCTATCTGCCATTACTTTAAAATTAAATTGAAATTAGTGTTCTGAATTTGGCAATTTGTTGTTAGAGGATAAATGTAACGAGGATTATCAATATACCAAATTTCGTGGGTATCGTAGTACGCGTGCTATAGGAGAGCTTTGGCCCATACATTCAATGTTCTACCACAGAAGCAAATAACATTGCGAACTACAAATACCAATTTTTAGACATAGACATTACTGGAAAAACGTGGCAAAATCAACAACAAACCGAATATCGGGAGGTACCGCTATATGAGGGCTATTCCAAAACGTGGACCTATATATACTATGTTCCGCCACCGCAAACAGAAATCATTTAAAACTACAAATCCGTGGAAATATGTTGCAAAATTCCTCAAAATACCGAATATGGGGAGGTACCGTTATATGGAGACTATACGAAAGCGTGGATCTACATATGAAATGTTCCATGGAACATCTCATCCGATCTCAATACCAACCATCCTCGACACAATACAAATGATGATGGGTATGTATACTTAAGGGGTCTACGACATATATGTAGAGATCTTAAGAACGGAATGACAAGGCACTCACACTGTTTTTTCCTGTATATGTCCAGAAACTCTAGCCCTGCGCAACATTTCGCGAAATCTTGTTCACTTAAACCCTAAATAGTGTTCAATATCTCCCATAAAAAAACGAACAATTTCCAAAACCCTATGAAACATTTCGTAAGGATCGAGGTATGTGGATAGAGGGGCACATGACCACACCTAGCTACATAATCTTAGCTCAGGCCTAGGATCATCATTTCTAGGCCTCACAAACTTGTTCCCGCATATACTCTTAACACATGGTGTTGTAGGCGCCATCTTTTAAAGGAGGATACATTAAATTTGACATTCCGTTTGTAATATCTCTTAGTATTAGTCGTAGACCCCTTAGGGAATATATATTCATGATCAGCGTAAAATTCTATATCGATTTAACGATGCCCGTTTGTAGAGTGATTGATATTGAAAATTACATATATTAGTCCACGTTTAGGTATAGGCAACATATAGCAGTACCCTAAAATTTTCGTTATTTTGATTATTTTTGAGACATATTTCCACGCATTTGTTTCAAATTTGATATTAAGAGTTAATTCTTCTACGGTTGTAGCTCCAGTGGCGGAACATTCTATATATAAGACCACGTTTTACTATTTTCCCCATATAACGTCACCTCCCGATATTCGGTAAAATTGTTTAAAATTTTTAATTTAAGACTCGCAATATATAAACATATAATAGCTCAACTCATATTATTATTATTATATATTTTTCTAAAATTTACCACATTCTTCAAACGATCATACTGGTACTTTTATATTAATGTGGAATACGTTTAAATATATATATATATATATATATATATATATATATATATATATATATATATATATATATATATATATATATATATTTATATATATACGGCTAAAATAGGGTCCTGTCGTTTCACGTTTTCATCAGTCCCCGTATAACGGGACCCCGGTTGCACTATCACGCGTGAATTCTATCACGAATAACTTTTTTCTGGAAAATACTCACCAAAATGCTTTTGTTCGCTTGTAAACAATATAATGAGCTGTCACTAGAATAATTATAACAGCTGTTAGACGAGTGGCTTGGAAATGACAGCAGTCTGTAGTTGGTTGCAAATTTTTTGTCCAGGACTATAAGGAAAACTCGAACAAGTATTAGGACCTTAGCGGTAGATGGCGTTGATGTAAGCAACAGTCTTGAAAAGGCTAAAATTATTGCAAAAGTATTTGAAGAATCTCACAAGATTACTGCAAATGTGGTATCATCAAAGGATCAGCCTGTTGAACGACATATTCGGTGGCTTGATAAACAAAATATAATAACAGAGAATGTTGACTCAATATCAGTTGAAGAAGTCAAATGGTTCACCAAAAACCTTAAAAATTCTATAGCACCGGGTCTAGATGGTATAAAACCCGTAGTACTTAAAAATATGCCAAACACTTTTCCCATGATTGTTTCAAAGGTTTTTGCGTGGTATATAAGAAATGGTTATTTTCCAACTGCATTTAAGAAGGCTAAAGTATTACCAGTGCTAAAGAATAAAAAATAATTCACAAAATCCTAATACCTATAGACCAATAAGTATGCTAAACTGTTTGGATAAAGTTTTTGAAAAATCAATTCTGCGTAGAATTAACGAATTCGCAGAAAACCACAATATCATCAAAGGAGACCAATTTGGATTTCGCAAACAACACTCGACTGTCCACCAGGTTAAACGAATAGTAAACTTTATTAAAACAAATAAAAGAGATCGTAAGAGTACTGGTGCAGTATTCCTAAACATTAAGAAGGCATTCGATTCTAAATGGCAAAACGGTTGATTTTTAAACTTCACAAGTTTGGTTATCCCGTTTACCTACAAAAGATTGTACGCAGTTTTGTGCAAGAGAGGCACTTTGCTGTACATATTGATGATGAGCATTCAGATAAAAAAAATTACTGCAGGTTTACCACAAGGATCTGTGTTGTTCCCGATTCTATACTCGATATATACATCAGATTTAAAACTTCTTAGACAACAAGATGTCGCATTGTATGCTGATGACACGGCTATCATCACCAATGAAAAGGTTTTCAATTCCATAATCAAGAAACTTGAATTGTCATTACATCATATTAAAAAGTATTTTGACAAGTGGAAAATAAAAATAAACGAAGCAAAAACCCAGGCCATAATTTTTTCCTTCAACAAATCCCCAAAAGCATTCCAAATCAACCCTAGATATTTTGCAGCAACAATATAATTCTGCAAACATCTGTAAAGTATCTCGGAATACAATTAGATAAAAATCACATTTACATATCACGTTATAACTTCATCTGAAAAAGCAGTAAAATGTGGTCGAGCTCTTTTTTCACTACTCAACCGCAAATCAAAACTTGATAGAAAAAAAACAAGTTGCTACTTTATAAAATGTGCATCCGCCCAATTATGTGTTATGGCTGTCCTGTATGGCATGGTTTGTGCGGGAAAACTCACATCAAAAAGTTACAAATAATTTAAAATAAAAATCTAGAAATTATATATGGTCTTAATAGACGATATTCCACACAACTTCTCTATCAACGGCACCAAGAGAAAAATTACAAATAATATTGAAATGCGTAATAGCTCTTCATATTTTACATTGCTAAAAAAATTGCATGATTGAGAAATTAATCTTAATGTAAAAAACATTTTAAATATTGGCCATTTGCTTTCTAAAAGGTTTTTACCTCTCTTGTGCCTTCAATTTGTATATAACTACACTGAGTCTTCGTTTCCGGTGCAAATGGTCGCTGGAATTGGGATCAGTAAACACTCCATTGAGATTGTTAATTACCTTGAAAAATGCTTCTTTCAAATGGTTTGCTACCGACTTGGCCTAAAGTTAAAGAAAAATAAAGTCATATCTAGTTAGGAATAAAATAATATCTTTTCCGTTTTCATGAGTAATTGTGTTTTAGTTCAGGTAATGGTTTGATATAGCTTTTAAACGCTCCTGTGTCGCCAAGGAGCTTAGTTTGACTTGAAATCCAAGGCAGGAGGGACTTTGTTTGCTAATAACGTTAGTTCCTTTTCTACTTCGTCGTAGAACTCTAGACATAACATTGAACCTTGTCTATATGTCATATTCTATTAAATAGATGAGACGATTGTCCGCTTAGGCAAAGCCCGGTCGTGCAATGATTTAGCACTGTGTTAAAAGATGAGAATACCGCATCGGCTACACCCCGCACCTTATTTCTTAGAACTTTGACTGCTTGATAGTGGCGTTCACTGCCATCGTATCTCTTAAGTAATTCATAATCATTGTGCGCTGCCTCACGCCAAGGCACAGAGATGCCTTGTTGTTCGGAAAATTCCGAAAGAGATTTTATCGCATCTAGAGTGATTTCACATGGCACAAGTGAGTTGATTGTAACCTTATGTTCTTACGGTTTCGCCAATTTAAATTGGCCCTGAATCGCGGTAATTTTTCTGTCAAATTCTACACTTTGAGCACATAATGCTTTGTTCAGCTCAGCCTTTATTAACTCACTCACTTATTCGGCATTCATTTTTGTTCCATATTTTTTAAATGTAATCGTTCAAACAAAGTTTCTTACTAACTTATCTTCTTTCAACCACCATTTCCTGTTGTTTAACTTTTTTTTGATGAAGGGTATAAAGATATCTGCGAAAAATAATCTGAGGTCTGCCTTATGTGTGACAATTATCCTATTCCATTTTTTTACCAAAGAACACAGAACACATTACAAACTATACGAAATATAGGAAAGTTCTGAAACAAGGTGGGCTATTGCAAAATGTTAACCTGCCAACGAAAATGTGGCTGATATCGTGGGTTGGGGAATACGAACAATTTTCTGCCACAGGAAAAACGTGCCCATCAAAAACGTTAAGTACGCATATTAAGAAATTGTGTTATAAAATGTAATTAGAGTTTTCAGGGAGCAAAATAACAGAATAAGAGTATATTGCTCAAAGCGCAATTAAGAGCGTTGTCCCATTGTGGACAAGATTCTGCAAGAGCTCTCAAAAATCGTCAAAGTAATGTGTCGAGTGCTATATAAAATTTACATAAAATCTTGGGACCACATATTGGTTTAGCAATACTCCAAGAGTATGTTTGGTCCAACAGTCACCAAACAGATTCACATGCTACTATGAGAAAACATGTTTTACATATGTCCACATTCGAAATATATATTTTCCCCATGAAATTCGCTGTGGCGAAAGAGAGAGTAAAAAAGGAGAAAAAGAAAATGGAGTCGCGAGTATAATTTATTTTGGAGAAGGGGAAAAAATCCAGCTGTTGAGGAATACGTGACTTGCCAGAAAATTTGTGTATGTTTGTAGGTATTCGTATATGTATGCATGGTCATGTAAATCACGGTACCTATTTGTGACCAAATAGATAATTAGAAATGTATATAAAATAAATCTTGGCCTACTATTCAGTTTGGTATTCCTTGTTAATTTATTCAAAAATATCAAAAAAAAAAAAAAAAAACACTTATTGCAATTATTTAGAAAATAAATCTTGGCCTTCTATTCAGTTTGGTATTACTTGTTAATTTATTCCAAAAACAAAATAAAACAAAAAAAAAAAACACTTATTGCATTTGTTTATATTGGTTAATGTTTTAAACTGATATTTTCCCTTGTTTGACCTTAAAAACATTTAAATTGTCAAATATATGTTTTATTAAAAATATAGGAAAATAATTGATCATAAGTGTTCACATTATGGGCTTAACCGTGTGCTCATGTGCAATATTTATGTCCGTGCAAATAATTTAGTTTTCCCAAAATGTTTGAGTGTACAGTTATATGAGCGCTATAGGAAATCGATAGGATCGAGATTAATTATAGGGATTCTAGTTCCACTGAGTAGAGTTAAAATCTAAGATTATTTTTGAAAATGAGGGCAACAATATAAATTTGCAAAACTACAACAACGCAACAAGTATTCTGTCGATACTTACGTTTATTGAGACACCTGAAAATAAACTTTAATTCAAAAATCGACGCCGCCTGGAGATCTGCACTTTCTTCAAAAACTTCAAAAAGGTTATTTGGTTGTTGGTGGTTATGAGACGTCATCGATTTATTATTTATCGAGGTTGCTGTGTTAAGCCACTTGGATTTGCTACAACCGGGCTTATTTCCGTCTTTTTAACAGGTTCTTCTGTATTTGCTTTTTTTTAATATTGCTTTTTACGCTAAGTTTTGAGTTCGTATGTGGCAATTGATGTGCAATTGGCCTTTGTTGGGTGTTGCGCATGCGTTGCTCGTTAGCTTGTTGTTTTTGTTTTGTTGACGCGCTTTTCATGTTCCTTAGACCTTGTCCTTAGCATTTTATCTTCCCGTTTGAGTTTATTCGCCTATTGTTGATGATGCTGCGATGTTTGCTGGACTACTTTATAATATTGGTTTTAGCAAGGATTGAGTGTGACTTGTGTTTACATTGCTTTCAATTCTAACTAAAATAGTTGAAAATTTCTCAAAATTGAATTTGCTATCTGCCATTACTTTAAAATTAAATTGAAATTAGTGTTCTGAATTTGGCAATTTGTTGTTAGAGGATAAATGTAACGAGGATTATCAATATATCAAATTTCGTGGGTATCGTAGTACGCGTGCTATAGGAGAGCTTTGGCCCATACATTCAATGTTCTACCACAGAAGCAAATAACATTGCGAACTACAAATACCAATTTTTAGACATAGACATTACTGGAAAAACGTGGCAAAAATCAACAACAAACCGAATATCGGGAGGTACCGTTATATGAGGGCTATTCCAAAACGTGGACCTATATATACTATGTTCCGCCACCGCAAACAGAAATCATTTAGAACTACAAATCCGTGGAAATATGTTTCAAAATCCCTCAAAATACCGAATATGGGGAGGTTCCGTTATATGGAGACTGTACGAAAGCGTGGATCTACATATGAAATGTTCCGCCATGGAACATCTCATCCGATCTCAATACCAACCATCCTAGACACAATTCAAATGATGATGGGTATGTATACTTAAGGGGTCTACGACAAATATGTAGAGATCTTAAGAACGGAATGACAAGGCACTCACAATGTTTTTTCCTGTATATGTTTTGTCTATATATATATGTCAGGAAGGGACGTTCAGCATTACACATGTTTGCACATGAATGCACATTTTGTAATTATTCACGCAAAAGTTATTCACAGTTTCAGTCATGATTCGTTTGAAATGGCCATACAAAATAGTATTATTCTGTCCAGAATCTCTAGCCCTGCGCAACATTTCGCAAAATCTGGTTCACTTAAACCCTAAATAGTGTTCAATATCTCCCATAAAAAAATCGGCGTATGTGGATAGACGGGCACATGACCACACCTAGCTACATCAACTTAGCTCAGGCCTAGGATCATCATTTCTAGACCTCACAAACTTGTTCCCGCATATACTCTTAACACATGTTGTTGTAGGCGCCATCTTTTAAAGGAAAGTACATTAAATTTGACATTCCGTTTGTAATATCTCATAGTATTAGTCGTAGACCCCTTAGTGAATATATATTCATGATCAGCGTAAAATTCTATATCGATTTAACGATGCCCGTCTGTAGAGTGATTGATATTGAAAATTACATATATCAGTCCACGTTTAGGTATAGGCAAAATATAGCAGTACCCTAAAATTTTCGTTATTTTGATTATTTTTGAGACATATTTCCACGCAATTGTTTCAAATTTGATATTAAGAGTTAATTCTTCTAGGGTTGTAGCTCCAGTGGTGGAACATTCTATATATAAGACCACGTTTTACTACTTTCCCCATATAACGGCACCTTCCGATATTCGGAAAAATTGTTTAAAATTTTTAATTTAAGACTCGCAATATATCAACATATAATGGCTCAACTCACATTATAATTATTATAATAATTATTATTATTATTATTTATTTTTCTAAACTTTACCACATTCTTCAAACGATCATACTGGTCCTTTTGGTTTAATGTGGAATACGTTTAAATATATATGCGGCTAAAATAGGGTCCTGTCGTTTCACGTTTTCATCAGTCCCCGTATAACGGGATCCCGGATGCACTATCACGCTTGAATTCCATCACGAATAACTTTTTTCTGGAAAATACTCACCAAAATGCTTTTGTACGCTTGTAAACAATATATTGAGCTGTCACTGGAATAATTATAACAGCTGTTAGACGAGTGGCTTGGAAATGACAGCAGTCTGTAGTTGGTTGCAATTTTTTTGTCCAGGACTATAAGGAAAACTCGAACAAGTATTAGGACCTTAGCGGTAGATGGCGTTGATGTAAGCAACAGTCTTGAAAAGGCTAACACTATTGCAATAGTATTTGAAGAATCTCACAAGTTTACTGCAAATGTGGTATCATCAAAGGATCAGCCTGTTGAACGACATATTCGGTGGCTTGATAAACAAAATATAATAACAGAGAATGTTGACTCAATATCAGTTGAAGAAGTCAAATGGTTCACCAAAAACCTTAAAAATTCTATAGCAACGGGTCTAGATGGTATAAAACCCGTAGTACTTAAAAATATGACAAACACTTTTTCCATGATTGTTTCAAAGGTTTTTGCGTGGTACATAAGAAATGGTTACTTTCCAACTGCATTTAAGAAGGCTAAAGTATTACCAGTGCTAAAGAATAAAAAATAATTCACAAAATCATAATACCTATAGACCAATAAGTATTCTAAACTGTCTGGATAAAGTTTTTGAAAAATCAATTCTGCGTAGAATTAACGAATTCGCAGAAAACCACAATATCATCAAAGGAGACCAATTTGGATTTCGCAAACAACACTCGACTGTCCACCAGGTTAAACGAATAGTAAGTTGCTACTTTATAAAATGTGCATCCGCCCAATTATGTGTTATGGCTGTCCTGTATGGCATGGTTTGTGCGGGAAAACTCACATCAAAAAGTTACAAATAATTCAAAATAAAAATCTAGAAATTATATATGGTCTTAATAGACGATATTCCACACAACTTCTCCATCAACGGCACCAAGAGAAAAATTACAAATAATATTGAAATGCGTAATAGCTATTCATATTTTACATTGCTAAAAAAAATTGCATGATTGAGAAATTAATCTTAATGTAAAAAACATTTTAAATCTTGGCCATTTGCTTTCTAAAAGGTTTTTACCTCTCTTTTGCCTAAAATTTTTATATAACTATTAAGAAAATGTTTCTTTATAAAATTTAAAAATATCCTATTTACAACAATACTTTTAGTTTTATCTCATAAATTGTCATGTATTTTATATTGTTTATTTGTATACTGATAGACGAATATTTTAATAAAAAAATTAAGGGACAACAATATATATTTGCAAACACTAACAATACAACAAGTATTCTGTCGGTACTTACGTTTATTGTATGGAAATGAGACGCCTGAAAATAAACATTAATTGAAAAATTGACGCTGTCTGCCGATCTGAACTTTCTTCAAAAATTTCAAGATGGTTATTTGGTTTTTATTAGTGGTTATGAGACGTCATCGTTTTATTATTCATCGAGGTTGTTGTTTTGAGCCATTTGGATTTGCTACAACAGGGCTTTTTTCCGTTTTTTTTAACAGGTTCTTTTTTATTTGTTTTTTTAATATTGCTTTTTACGCTAAGTTTTTTGTTGTTATATGGCATCGATGTGCCATTGGCCGTTTGTTGGGCGTTGTGCTTGCGTTGCTCGTTTGCTTGCTGTTCTTGTTTTGTTCAACCGCTATTCATGTTCTTTAGCTTTTAAGCTTCCGTTTCAGTTTATTTGCCTCTTGTTGATGATGCTGCGGTGTCTGCTGGGCTACTTTGTAACATTGTATTGGCAAGGATTGAGTGTGACTTGTATTTACATCACTTTCACTATTTGAAAATTCCTCAGAATTGAATTTGCTATCTTCCATTACTTTAAAATTAAATTGAAATTAGTTTTCTGTTTTTGATAATTTGTTGTTCGAGGGTAAATGGGACAAGGATTATCAAAATACCGAGTTTCGGTGGGTATAGTTGTATGTATATTCTACCACAGCAGTTAGAACACATTGCGAACAACAAATACCAATTTTTGGAAAAATCCCTGAAAAAACGTGGCAAAAATCAACAACGCAACGAATATCGTAAGTACCATTATATGAGGGCTATACAAAAATGTGGACCTATGCATGCAATGTTTCGCCACGGGAGCTAGAATCCATTATGACCTGAAAAATGTGGCGAAAAATATAGCCACCATATAGCAGTCATGTAGACATATTTCCACGCAATTGTTTTAAATTTGATATTAAGAGTTAATTTTCAAAATTTTATTTATGAATATATGTTGGTTAAAAAAAAAAAACAAATTTAAAAATTAAAAAAAATTACTGCACTACTTTAATGCGTAAATAACCAAAATGACGTACATACACGAAGGGTTTGTCCTTCGGTATATAAGAAATGGTTATTTTCCAACTGCATTTAAGAAGGCTAAAGTATTACCAGTGCTAAAGAATAAAAATTAATTCACAAAATCCTAATACCTATAGACCAATAAGTATGCTTAACTGTCCGGATAAAGCTTTTGAAAAATCAATTCTGCGTAGAATTAACGAATTCGCAGAAAACCACAATATCATCAAAGGAGACCAATTTGGATTTCGCAAACAACACTCGACTGTCCACCAGGTTAAACGAATAGTAAACTTTATTAAAACAAATAAAAGAGATCGTAAGAGTACTGGTGCAGTATTCCTAGACATTAAGAAGGCATTCGATTCTAAATGGCACAACGGTTGATTTTTAAACTTCACAAGTTTGGTTATCCCGTTTACCTACAAAAGATTGTACGCAGTTTTATGCAAGAGAGGCACTTTGCTGTACATATTGATGATGAGCACAAGGGTCTGTGTTGTTCCCGATTCTATACTCGATATATACATCAGATTTGAAACTTCTTAGACAACAAGATGTCGCATTGTATGCTGATGACACGGCTATCATCACCAATGAACAGGTTTCCAATTCCATAATCAAGAAACTTGAATTGTCATTACATCATATTAAAAAGTATTTTGACAAGTGGAAAATAAAAATAAATAAAAAGCAGTAAAATGTGGTCGAGCTCTTTTTTCACTACTCAACCGCAAATCAAAACTTGATAAAAAAAAACAAGTTGCTACTTTATAAAATGTGCATCCGCCCAATTATGTGTTATGGCTGTCCTGTATGGCATGGTTTGTGCGGGAAAACTCACATCAAAAAGTTACAAAGAATTCAAAATAAAAATCTAGAAATTATATATGGTCTTAATAGACGATATTCCACACAACTTCTCCATCAACGGCACCAAGAGAAAAATTACAAATAATATTGAAATGCGAAATAGCTCTTCATATTTTACATTGCTAAAAAAAATTGCATGATTGAGAAATTAATCTTAATGTAAAAAACATTTTAAATCTTGGCCATTTGCTTTCTAAAAAGTTTTTACCTCTCTTTTGCCTTAAATTTTTATATAACTATTAAGAAAATGTTTCTTTATAAAATTTAAAAATATCCTATTTACAACAATACTTTTAGTTTTATCTCATAAATTGTCATGTATTTTATATTGTTTAGTTGTATACAGATAGACGAATATTTTAATAAAAAAAATTAAGGGACAACAATATATATTTGCAAACACTAACAATACAACAAGTATTCTGTCGGTACTTACGTTTATTGTATGGAAATGAGACGCCTGAAAATAAACATTAATTGAAAAATTGACGCTGTCTGCCGATCTGAACTTTCTTCAAAAATTTCAAGATGGTTATTTGGTTTTTATTAGTGGTTATGAGACGTCATCGTTTTATTATTCATCGAGGTTGTTGTTTTGAGCCATTTGGATTTGCTACAACAGGGCTTTTTTCCGTTTTTTTTAACAGGTTCTTTTTATTTGTTTTTTTAATATTGCTTTTTACGCTAAGTTTTTTGTTGTTATATGGCATCGATGTGCCATTGGCCGTTTGTTGGGCGTTGTGCTTGCGTTGCTCGTTTGCTTGCTGTTCTTGTTTTGTTCAACCGCTATTCATGTTCTTTAGCTTTTAAGCTTCCGTTTCAGTTTATTTGCCTCTTGTTGATGATGCTGCGGTGTCTGCTGGGCTACTTTGTAACATTGTATTGGCAAGGATTGAGTGTGACTTGTATTTACATCACTTTCACTATTTGAAAATTCCTCAGAATTGAATTTGCTATCTTCCATTACTTTAAAATTAAATTGAAATTAGTTTTCTGTTTTTGATAATTTGTTGTTCGAGGGTAAATGGGACAAGGATTATCAAAATACCGAATTTCGGTGGGTATAGTTGTATGTATATTCTACCACAGCAGTTAGAACACATTGCGAACCACAAATACCAATTTTTGGAAAAATCCCTGAAAAAACGTGGCAAAAATCAACAACGCAACGAATATCGTAAGTACCATTATATGAGGGCTATACAAAAATGTGGACCTATGCATGCAATGTTTCGCCACGGGAGCTAGAATCCATTATGACCTGAAAAATGTGGCGAAAAATATAGCCACCATATAGCAGTCATGTAGACATATTTCCACGCAATTGTTTTAAATTTGATATTAAGAGTTAATTTTCAAAATTTTATTTACGAATATATGTTGGTTAAAAAAAAAAAACAAATTTAAAAATTAAAAAAAAATTATTGCACTACTTTAATGCGTAAATAACCAAAATGACGTACATACACGAAGGGTTTGTCCTTCGGATTTATTTATTTCATAGCAAATACCTAGCGTGCAGTAAACTGCAATTTTTTTTAAGTAGAGTGGTTTTTCTATCGCAATTAGTGAATTCGAGATAGCAACATACTTCTCCGTAATAAGCGTATTTCAAATAAATTGTTGTGTTTTTGTGTTAGCCTAAGGCGTTGTGGGTCAATGGTTCTTATTAAAATCATATCCCAATCTGATCCGATTTAAATATAATATAAAAAAAATTACTTTTACACAAAACTACGCCACACCTTTCATAATTCATTGAAATTGGTGCGTCAAATATGTGAAATCGGCCGAGAATATATATATGGGAGCTATATCCAAATCTTCACTACTTTCCAATTAATTTATCACATTTATTATTATAACCAAATTCCGCCACACATTCTGAATTTCATTGGAATCGGTCCTATATATCGTGTTTGGTGCATAATATGTATGAAATCGGCCGAAATATATATGTTAGCTATATCCAAACCTCAACTGATTTCAATATAATTTGGCAATTTTTTCTGGTGCCAGATTTTGTCTCTCTCGCTTTGGGTGCATAAAATATGTGAAATCGGCTGAGTATATAAATGGGAGCTATAATCACATCTGAGCGTATTTGAATATAATTTGTCAAATTTATTTTTGTACCAATTTTAGCCACTCATGCCGAATTTCGCTGGAATCGGAAATACGTATCGTGTTTTGTGCATCAAATATGTGAAATCGGCGGAAAATATATATGGGAGCTATATCCAAATCTGAACCGATTTTAATATAATTTGACTAATTTATTTTCTAATCAAAATCCCGTTACATATTCCAAATTTCTTTGGAATCGAACATACATATCGTGTATGGTGCATAAAATACATGAAATCGGTCGAAAATATATATGAGAGTTATATCCAAATCTGAACCGATTTTAATATAATTTGACAAATGTATATTTGTTTTAATTTCCGCTACACATTCAAAATTTCATTGAAATTAGAGATACATAGCGTGTTTGGTGCATCAAATACATGAAATCGGTCGAAAATATATATGGGAGCTATATCCAAATCTGAACCGATTACAATATAATTTAGCAAACTTATTTTTGTTCCAAATTCCGTTACGTATTCCAAATTTGGAGACTGTATGTTCAACCAATCAATAGATATGTGCATATAAAATCTAAATTTTTGGGAGGTACCTCCGATTCTGATGCTATATCTCCAGTTCCAAGTGGAAATTCAAAAATGTATATAGCCTATGTTACTTTCAGGCGATGTTGCAGTACATATGGAAATTTTCAGGGAAATCTATTCAGCGGTTTTCGAGTCCATAAATTACAAACAAACAAACAAACATACAAACATTTTCCTCTTTTATATATATATATATATTTGGAATACGTAACGGAATTTGGAACAAAAATAAGTTTGCTAAATTATATTGTAATCGGTTCAGATTTGGATATAGCTCCCATATATATTTTCGACCGATTTCATGTATTTGATGCACCAAACACGCTATGTATCTCTAATTTCAATGAAATTTGGAATGTGTAGCGGAAATTAAAACAAATATACATTTGTCAAATTATATTAAAATCGGTTCAGATTTGGATATAACTCTCATATATATTTTCGACCGATTTCATGTATTTTATGCACCATACACGATATGTATGTTCGATTCCAAAGAAATTTGGAATATGTAACGGGATTTTGATTAGAAAATAAATTAGTCAAATTATATTAAAATCGGTTCAGATTTGGATATAGCTCCCATATATATTTTCCGCCGATTTCACATATTTGATGCACAAAACACGATACGTATTTCCGATTCCAACGAAATTCGGCATGAGTGGCTAAAATTGGTACAAAAATAAATTTGACAAATTATATCCAAATACGCTCAGATGTGATTATAGCTCCCATTTATATACTCAGCCGATTTCACATATTTTATGCACCCAAAGCGAGAGAGACAAAATCTGGCACCAGAAAAAATTGCCAAATTATATTGAAATCAGTTGAGGTTTGGATATAGCTAACATATATATTTCGGCCGATTTCATACATATTATGCACCAAACACGATATATAGGACCGATTCCAATGAAATTCAGAATGTGTGGCGGAATTTGGTTATAATAATAAATGTGATAAATTAATTGGAAAGTAGTGAAGATTTGGATATAGCTCCCATATATATATTCTCGGCCGATTTCACATATTTGACGCACCAATTTCAATGAATTATGAAAGGTGTGGCGGAGTTTTGTGTAAAAGTAATTTTTTTTTATATTATATTTAAATCGGATCAGATTGGGATATGATTTTAATAAGAACCATTGACCCACAACGCCTTAGGCTAACACAAAAACACAACAATTTATTTGAAATACGCTTATTACGGAGAAGTATGTTGCTATCTCGAATTCACTAATTGCGATAGAAAAACCACTCTACTTAAAAAAAATTGCAGTTTACTGCACGCTAGGTATTTGCTATGAAATAAATAAATCCGAAGGACAAACCCTTCGTGTATGTACGTCATTTTGGTTATTTACGCATTAAAGTAGTGCAATAATTTTTTTTTTAATTTTTAAATTTGTTTTTTTTTTTTTAACCAACATATATTCGTAAATAAAATTTTGAAAATTAACTCTTAATATCAAATTTAAAACAATTGCGTGGAAATATGTCTACATGACTGCTATATGGTGGCTATATTTTTCGCCACATTTTTCAGGTCATAATGGATTCTAGCTCCCGTGGCGAAACATTGCATGCATAGGTCCACATTTTTGTATAGCCCTCATATAATGGTACTTACGATATTCGTTGCGTTGTTGATTTTTGCCACGTTTTTTCAGGGATTTTTCCAAAAATTGGTATTTGTGGTTCGCAATGTGTTCTAACTGCTGTGGTAGAATATACATACAACTATATCCACCGAAATTCGGTATTTTGATAATCCTTGTCCCATTTACCCTCGAACAACAAATTATCAAAAACAGAAAACTAATTTCAATTTAATTTTAAAGTAATGGAAGATAGCAAATTCAATTCTGAGGAATTTTCAAATAGTGAAAGTGATGTAAATACAAGTCACACTCAATCCTTGCCAATACAATGTTACAAAGTAGCCCAGCAGACACCGCAGCATCATCAACAAGAGGCAAATAAACTGAAACGGAAGCTTAAAAGCTAAAGAACATGAATAGCGGTTGAACAAAACAAGAACAGCAGGCAAACGAGCAACGCAAGCACAACGCCCAACAAACGGCCAATGGCACATCGATGCCATATAACAACAAAAAACTTAGCGTAAAAAGCAATATTAAAAAAACAAATAAAAAAGAACCTGTTAAAAAAAACGGAAAAAAGCCCTGTTGTAGCAAATCCAAATGGCTCAAAACAACAACCTCGATGAATAATAAAACGATGACGTCTCATAACCACTAATAAAAACCAAATAACCATCTTGAAATTTTTGAAGAAAGTTCAGATCGGCAGACAGCGTCAATTTTTCAATTAATGTTTATTTTCAGGCGTCTCATTTCCATACAATAAACGTAAGTACCGACAGAATACTTGTTGTATTGTTAGTGTTTGCAAATATATATTGTTGTCCCTTAATTTTTTTAGTACATATGGAAATTTTCAGGGAAATCTATTCAGCGGTTTTCGAGTCCATAAATTACAAACAAACAAACAAACATACAAACATTTTCCTCTTTTATATATATATATATATATATATATATATATATATATATATATATATATATATATATATATATATATTGTTAATCAGCATAAAATGTACGTCCGTCTGTGGAAATCGCTCTAGCTTCCGAACGAAATAAAGTAGGTTGATACAATTTTATTCAAATGTGTATTATGTCTGCAGGGCTTTTGGTATTGAAAATGGGTCATAAAAGTTCACGTTTTAGTATAGTCCCCATATATTTGTATATCCTTTGTTCGGTATTTTGGTGATTTAAACGACATTATTCACCGGAAATGTTTCAAGTTTAGTATTTGAAGTTCGTAAAGGGTACTACAGCCTATGACGGCAGTTTGTCTGTGAAGGTCTACGTTTTCGTATAGCCCTCATATGACGGTAGCTCCAGATATTCAGTACTTTGATAATTTTTTTTTTTTTTCGATCGTTCCCAACGCCTCACTTTCCCGCCCCTGCCGACCGAGAGGGCCACCTCCCTATAACGTAGGGAGCACGTACACCCTATAGTCCGGATTATAGGGGGTTAGTAGACTTGGGAAACCGGTTACATTAGAACATCAGCCGGTTTAACTATTAAAATAATTAAAGTATCTAAACTAAACTACAGTAAAACTAAACAATACAAATACTAAATCACAGAAACTAAGTCTGGCAACTATTTTATAAACTAGGAACGTAGGATAGAGTTTTTTATGACATGCAAGGGTTCACACAAAGAAATCGTGTTGTATAATTTATTATAATCAGCACATAAACTTCGGAGAGGATTATTTATTTCATAGTTCGATTTTGCTAATGTTAGTTTAAGTGGTATGTAATAACGCGTAATTCGCGAGGGGATATTGAATTTAATTTCACCAGTTAAAAACTCAGAATCAATTTGACCACGCAAAAGTTTTATGATAAAAATACATCTAAGCATTAATCTCCTTTTCTCTAGTGTAGGAAGATCGATAAGTTTAAGCCGATTCTCATAAGGTGGGAGAAGTTCATTTGAATTCCATCCTAAACCTCTCAGAGCAAACAAAAGAAATTGAACCTGTACAGACTCTATCTTTTTTGAATATATTTTATAAAAAGGACTCCAAAGTACGCAGCCATATTCTAAAGTAGGTCGAACAAGGCTGATAAATAAGCGTTTGGTTACATAAGGATCGTCGAATTCCTTTGACCAACGTTTTATAAATCCTAGTAAAGATTTTGCTTTATTAACACAAGACTCAATATGTAAATTAAAAGAGATCAAGAAACGACTCAACATTATCCAGTTTGTATGAACCAATGAAATAGTTGTAGTTCATATGCTGAGATCTATATAAGGACATTTTTTTACATTTTTTTAAATTTAATGACATTCCATTGACACTACACCAATGAGCAAGAGAATACAAGTCCTGTTGCAGATTAAGCGATTCGTTGTGGGAATCAAGAGTGCAGAAAAGTTTAACATCGTCAGCAAACATTAATATTTTTGAATTACGAATAATAGATGGAAGGTCATTTAAATAAAGTACAAAAAGTAGTGGACCTAAATGGCTACCCTGAGGAACACCAGAAAATACTGTAATATTTTTAGAGAGAGTATTATTAAAAGATACCTTTTGGGTACGGTCATGCAAATAAGACGATATCCATTTTAGGAGAATTGTAGAGAAACCCATTAAGTCAAGTTTATATATTAACAAATTATGCACCACCGTATCGAAAGCTTTACTGAAATCAGTATATATAATATCAGTTTGGAGATTTTTTGAGAATCCAGTGTGAACATTAGAGACCAGTTCTAATAAATTTGTCAAAGTTGATCTTCCTTTAACAAAACCATGCTGGTGCGGTGATACTATAGATGTAACGAAATGAGTTATTCGTTGTGTAACCAAACGCTCAAAAAGGCAGATTTGAAAAAAAACCATTAGGCAGATTGAAATCCCCCAGACAAACCATTTCCACGTTGGAGGAATGATATAATGAAACCTCTTTTATTGAGGCTGAATGCATAAGATAAGTATCCATGTCTGAATTTGGAGGAATATATGAACAAGTTATAATAAAATTACAATTTAGATACTTTAATTTAACACAAACAAATTCAATCGTAGGGTGTTCTGTAACCAAAATACGTTCTGAGGCAATGGAATTATGAACGGCAATAAAAACTCCTCCACCCATTTTATTTAATCTGTCTTTTCTGTAAATTTGGTACTGATCAGATAAAATCTCAGTGTCACGAATTTGTGGTTTTAACCATGTTTCCGTGAATACCAAAATTTTGAAATCACAGTCAAAGGATTTTAAATAAATATTTCTAAGTTTAGTGTTAAGACCTCTCACGTTTTGATAGAGAAGAGATAGAGATTTTGTTAGTTTTTTGACAATGGTACAACTGAAAGATTAACTGGTAAATTAACGGGGTTTGTTCTTTCCCTAAATACAAATTCCTTTACCAACAATCCATCCGGCCAGAACGTTCTATTAACTATTAAATTAAATAATTTAGCAGGAGTAATGATTTTAAATGATAAAATATCGCGAGGTTGGGACTTGTTAAATTTAAAAATTTTTATGCCATTATCAGGTAAATTTGGAATTTTGGTTTTTATGTAAGACCGAAGGTTATCAACTGTAGTATCGGGATGCAATCGAGACACAAATATAGTTTTACGCGGCGCTACAACAATAAGTTGATCCGTAGGCAAAGGCATAGGGAATTCGTTATTATTGTCTGCAGAAACAGACTTTTCATTTAAATCAGAAGGCATAAGGATTACATTGTTAATGTCTGCAGAAACAGACTTTTCATTAATAGTATCTGCAGAAACAGATAGATTATTTTTAAATTTATCTGCAGGAACAGATTTTGTTTCTATAACCGCTCGAGGCTTGGTGAGAACGAAAGGCTTATTAGATTCTGCAGTAACAGAAGCTTCCCTTAACGGTTCTGCCGAACGTGGAGACGATAACGTTTGCTTATTAGTGTTATCAGTAGAAATTACAGGAATAGTATTAGCTATTGTACTGGACGAGTTAAGAACAATTGCAGGCGCTAAGAATTGAGAAGCTATAGGTACGGTTTTAGAAGATTGCATTTCGACCGGAGCATTTCCTGTAACAATTTCAATAGTTTTATCATCAATAGAGGGTGGGATGTCCGAGCCAAAAGATTTGGCAGCGTTGTGTGGCTGAGCCACAGCTGGTGAATTTAAACGGATCAAATCATCACCAGGTACAAAAACTGAGGGTTTCTTTCGTTTCGGAGATCCATCCAGGAATTGAAAATTATTAAACTTTTTTTCAAAATTCTGAAGCTTTAAAAATGATTCGTCGAAAACCTTCTTCAAAGCTGCTAATTCAGTTTTAGACTCTTTGAAGTGGGTATAAAAGTTAATTTCTAAGGGCCTACAATCAATACATGCCCAACGTAAACCATATTTTTCGCGATCAGTAAGAACATCAAAATGGCGGCCATTAAGACCTGCACATTTTAAATGTTCATGCTTATCGCATAGCCAACATGTTAGTAAACGTTCTTTAAAACTAGTAACTTTGCAATTTTTATTCGAGCAATCCATGTTAATTCGAAATACTAAAGGAAACAGTGTATTAGGGAAATAGTGTAATAACAAATTTACAGTAACAGCCTAAAAGTATGCTCAGGAAAGCTAATTTAATATTTAATACGTACAGGACAGCAAAAGGGAATCAGGCACAAACGTCAAAGACAAAAGAAATAACACTACGTTGTAAATAAAAAACACAGAAAAGAATATTAAAACACAAAAAAAATGATCAACGCGCACAAAATTAAATTTTGTAAAATAGTATAAAAACACTATGTTTCACAAAAACTTCACACTTTTGCAAACTCTTGAAATGTATATATTTAAAAAATCACAATTTATAATTTCTAAAGACACAATAACTGCGAAAATTTAATTAAATTTTTATTTGCTTGACGACACACAGAAAAAAACACTTGCATGCGAGCAGAGTTACCAGACTTGATATATACCTTAATTCAACAGCTGCGTTAGGTATTTTTAAGATTAAGATTTTTTTTTTTTTTTAATTGTCAAAATCGTTCTAAATGGTGGAGGGTATTCAAGGATCGGCCCGGCCAAACTTAGAGCTTTTTTAATTGTTTTTCAACTTTACCGCAATTTTTAAACGGTCTTACTGGTATTTGTAGTTTAATGTGGAATACGTTTAAATCCAGACATTTTTAAATAAAAATGGCCTGGCCGCACTTAATGTTTTTATACCCTCCATCATTTTATGTAGGGTGGACTTACTTTGTGATTCCGTTTGTAACTTCTCGCAACACACATGAGAGACCCTACGGTTCACGCCTCTTTCGAAAAATATTCAAAAATATAAAAGAAAAACACTTATTGCATTTGGTTATTATTATATTGATTAATGTTTTAAACTGATATTTTCCCTTTTTTGACCTTACAAAACATTTGAATTGTCAAATACATGTTTTATTAAAAATTAAGGAAAATAATTGGTCATAAGTGTTCACATTATATTTATTTCCGTGCAAATAATTTAGTTTTACCAAAATGTTTGAGTGTACAGTATTTGAGCGCTATAGGAAATCGATACGATCGAGATTAATTGTAGGGATTCTAATTCCACTGAGTAGAGTTAAAATCTAAGATTATTTTTGAAAATGAGGGCAACAATATAAATTTGCAAAACTACAACAACGCAACAAGTATTCTGTCGATACCTACGTTTATTGAGACACCTGAAAATAAACATTATTTCAACAATCGACGCCGTCGACAAACACCAAATGTGGCAAAAAATCATCAATATATCGAATATCGGGATGTACCGTTATATGGAGACTATACGAAAGTGTGGATCTACATATGAGATTTTCCGCCATGGAACATCTCATCCGATCTCAATACCAACTGTTGGAGCAAAAGTTAATTATTATTTTTATTCTAAGTCTTATTATTTCATTTATTATAATTAACTTATTATTTTTATTATAATTTACAATTGTTCCTTTTCTGTGCCGTGCTGCATTAAATCGATCAAACGCTAACATAATTGTTCTGCCTTGCTGCTAATAAAAACAAAACGACCTAAATCGCAAATTTTATACGTTAAAATTAAATTAAAGTTTAAGAATATTAATATGAATTAAGTGTCCCATCAGGAGCAAAACTATTACCAAATTATATTTAATTATAATTTTGATTAAACAAAATTGCCCCAGTGGCAATAAATTTTAAAGAACATTTTATTGTGTTTTTTTTTTTTTTTTGCTCTGGCTCAAGCAGCCAATCTCCTACATTTTTTTATTGTGCCGAATCCCGGGAGAAGTGAAAATTCCTGACTCTAAAACTTAAGAACAGTGTTCGTGAACTTTAATTAAATCAAAAAAGAAAATAACTTTACTCGGTCTCAAATTTGTGAAATAAAATAATGAATAATATGAGAAAGATTAATAACATTTGAAGAATAGTAAAAGTAAACTTCCGAAACAATTAAGTTGCGACAAAAATCTTTTAAACAACTGTGAACATTTTATCAAAATATATGTCCGCCGCAATTCTGGGAAAATTCTAAATCTAAACCAATCTACACCCTGAAAAAGTAAATTGGACAAATTTAAAAGAATAATACTGTGAACTTCAATACTTACCCCTGTGTTGAAAGTTTATACTTACCACAGTGCTGAACTTCTATACTAACCACTGTGCTGAACTTCTATACTTACCACTGTGCTGACCTTCTATACTTACCACTGTGCTGAACTTCTATACTTTACACTGTGCTGAACTTCTATACTTACCACTGTGCTGACCTTCAATACTTATACCTGTGCTTAAAAAGATAATTTTTTGGAAAAAGAACAAATGAAGATTTCGTACTGCAACAATAACATAAACAAGTTTTGTTATATTTTGGTCCTGTCTCATACTGGTGAGAAATGCAATCGACATTTTATATAAATTTATGAACATTTGCGCCATTTTGACACAATGCGCCAATGAGCCGTGTTCAACGCATAATTTCAGACTTCGATCAATTGTCTGTTGGTGAAAAAACGCGAGGTTTGTGTCAAAGTTGTCTCGACGAGATAGAAGAAATTAAGAAAAGTTTTGAGGCCAACCATGAGCAGACCGATCAATCAACACTGATGATGTCCCATATTTTCATGAAGATGTGCACTACTCATTTTTCAAAATTTATTTCAGTGGTAAAGGAAAATTGCTCGATTTTATGGCCGAATATCGAGCTCCAAATTCTCCAAATGTTCATTCTACTTTTAATGCCTCAAGTTCCTCTCAAAGAAACGATTCCATTATCCCAGACATTCGTCTTCCGAAAATCGACATTCCAATTTTTTCTGGTGACTATTTAAATTGTGTGTCATATATATACATGTTTGTTTCGCCGGTTCACAACAACCAAAGCTTGTCCAATGTTCAAAAATATTATTTTTTGAAAAATTCTTGTCGAGATACCCCATTAACTATCGTCAACGAATATCCTGCCTCTGAGACAAGCTATGATCTTGCATGCATGGACTGCATTGAGTAAAAGATACCACAACAAACGAAAAATAGCTGACACTGTGTTACGCAAACTACTTAGTATCCCGAAATCCAATGGTTCATGTGAAAGCATAAAAAATCTTCTTGATTCTACGAGAAATAGTTTGGCTCTTTTAAGCAGTTTAGGTGTTGATTGTTCCAATTAGGATCCGCTCCTGATTCACATTACTGTCACTAAATTAGACCTGCAAACATGCAAAGAATGGGAACAATCATTAAAAGCTGCCACAGAAATTCCCAAAATTACCATCTTATAAAACTTTCTCGAAACGACATTTCGCACATTAGAATCGATCTCTGAGTTTACTGAGTGCATTCCTAAGCCACATTTTATATCAAACAACTCGAAATCGTATCAATCCCAAAGATTGACTCAACATCGTCGAATAAATATGGCGACGATAAACGATGAGAATTGCCCCTGTTGTGGTAAGCGCCATTTTCTTTATAAGTGTTTCAAATTTCTTGCGATGCCCTCTGCCTCGAAGCTTGAATTTATCAACTCCAAGAAAGTATGTCGTTGTAAATCCTGCCACCTCGCTCATCATACGATTGTACACAACGATTATACCTCTCGCAATACCTCAAGTTTCTCCGATGTTTCTCATAGCAGGAACGATAATGCAGCTTCTACTTCCGCCGTTGAGAATTCTAATGTCAACTTGTCTCTATTGAATACCACAGTTTTGTCTCATGTTCTGTTAGCAACCATTCGTGTATTAGTGAAAAGCGAATTTGGAAACTTCAAATAAAGGGCCATTTTGGATCAAGGAGCCCAAGCATCTTTCATAACGGAAAGTGCTTCCCAACTTTTGCGGCTTCAAAAATACAACACTTTAGCTCAAATCACAGGTGTAGGTGGAAAAAGAGTAACGGTTAAAAAATATGTTAAATTTGCTCTCGCCTCTCACTATGAATCAGGCTTTGAATTAAGAGGTCAAGCATATGTCAGGCCTTCTGTTTATGTAGAGTAATGGGGGAAAAGAAACAATAAGAAAAATAAAACAAATAGTATTAATTTCTTTTCTTGCAAAATTTGCTGGTTTATTGAATTGCTTTTGGTGTGTTTTCGACAATAAGTATTACCTCTTTTCAATATGGATTGTGTTGGCGACAGTGGCCGTGTTGGGTATTCGTTCAAAGACTAAAGACAAGTGAACGCAGAGGTTCTAGGTGGTCTACTAATACAACTACAACTACTTCCAATGAGAGCATGTGTAACAAGGTGAGGTTACCGACAACAACCAATGCCCATCGACGATCCGCTCACTACGGTCTCCGTCAGGGGAGTTGTAGAGGAGATGCCTGTGCGCCAATCAGCATCCGTGATTGATCGAGCAAGGGATATTGAGGGGCAAAGTATCTAACTTATACATTGCCGCCCACCTTGATATACATGCATGTGTATCAACTAAATAAAGCTCAAAGGAATTATGTTATATAAATATGTACAATAAGATTTACGAGGACGTAAGTTCAGTTTATTTGGGAGCATTTTTTCAAATCATTTTAATTCATATATATATATTCATATCTATACCGCAGCAATTACAAATTGACGGGCCTGAAATTACCCAACCAAACGAGGTATATTTCGCAAACAACAGACTTAATTATGTAACACGACTAACTTGACGACTGGTCGCCGAACAATACTCTAAGCAGTTGGGACGTCTACAACGCGAACCTTACTATCATTACCAGGATGCGTCTCGACTAACTAAACAAACTCTTTCTTTAAACCTAATGGAAATCTGATGTGTCAATTCCTTACGTTTTCTATACCGATTGACCAAACTCAATGGCGATTCTTCAAAAAAGGGTTCTGGCGGAGCAAGAAGGGGGGCACCTATAAGAATGTTTGCGTTGAAGCGAAATTGTCCGCGCAGAACTTGTCTGATGACGAAAGTAGTTTGCGTTTGGGGACCTCCTCAAGTTCCCAAAACCGCAGAATGGTTTTATTGAGGCTGTCTTCCTCACTGAAGCTCAAAGTAGTCGTAAAGACCTGCAAGGGTGAAGAGGGAATTGGACCCGAGAGGATCCAACCAAAGACGGTATTTTGCGCCAATAGAGAACCTAATATATTTTGTTGTACCCCAGGCAACAATATTTGCGGATATAAGTCTGCACCCAACAACATATCTACAGAACGACAGTCAAAAATGTTTGGGTCAGCCAACTGGAGATTTGGCAGAGAACGAACTAAAGCAGGGTCAACAGAAAAGGATGGAAGATTACTAGAAATATTGGGGAGAACAAAAGCATCTGTTTTCAACAAAACTGAAGCACTTAAGCGAGAGCTTATACAAATCCGACATTTTTTCCTGGAGGTAGCGGAGGACGAACCATTTACACCAGAAATGGTTGAAAGAGTGGCTCGAGACGATAATTTCAATCTAGTTTGAAGGTGCTCAGTTATAAAACTAGCCTCAGACGCAGGGTCAATGAGGGCTCGAACTGGATAAGAGTTTCCCTCGTGAACAATATTTACCATGGCGGTACTGAGAAGGACTCGAGAGTTATGCGATGTGTGAAACACTTGACGGTTTACTACAGTCGGATTGGCACCAGTGGATGTAGAGGCAACATTATCTAGAATAGAATTGGAAGCAGTTCTTGGGACTCGAACTGTGGGCGTCACATTTGAAGAGGAGCTATTTGTAGGTGCCGATCGATTGGGTTTATGCATGAGGGTATGATGTTTTTCATGGCATATATAGCAGCTGTGTGCACTGGGACAATTACTAACAGAATGAGCTCTTGACAAACAATTGAAACACAAGCCATACTTTTTTACAACAGCAATTTTTTGATCGAAACACATCTTTTTGAAACGATAACAAGAGTAGAGCGCATGATTTTGATTAGGGCATAGAACACAACGATGTTTTGGATAAGATTTTACTGTATCAGGGGAAGATTTCGCCACATGTACCTTAACGTTGCGTTTGTTTGGGGATTTTGATGAATCTATAACTTTTATATCCCGTAAACAGGCAAGCGTCTTAATTCTCTCCGTGATGAACGAATTGAGCTGAGCCCATGACGATAAGGAAGACTTATCTGTGAGACTCTGTTCCCAGAGTGTCACCGTAAGTTTTGGCAGACGCTGAATACAAATAAAAACTAAAATAGGATCCCAATGATCCGTGACAATGTCATAGACTGACATGGCAGATAAACAACCGTTTATGCCTCTCTGTAAAGTCTTAAGACCTGAACTCGTTTCATTAGCTAATGATGGAAGATCGAACAGAATTTTTAAATGACTATTGACTAGAATTCTTTTGTTGTCATAAGCATCCCTAAGAGCTTTCCAAGCCAGAACAAAACTTTTATGCGTGAGTGGAAACTTCGACACAATTTCCCTAGCCTCACCTTGAGTTTTCTTAATCAAATGACACAACCTCACAATATCAGTTAATCGGGAATTATTTATAAACATGGCAGAAAATAGATCCCGGAACGTGGGCCACGACAAAAAATCTCCGTGGAAATCATCTATATCGCACGGCGGTAAATTAAGATTATGCATGGTGTCGGGACCACAAGGCGGTAAACTCCAATTCGAAACTGAGATATCAGAAGTACTCTGAATATCTGGATAAGCCATATTGGATAAAGGCGGCAAACTATTATTCAGTACATTGTTTGGATTGGTAGTACCTGACTGTGAAGTATTCGACCTATTGCATGACCGCGCCACAAAAACCTGATTTTGCACATTCTGGGGGGTACTAACACGAATTTCAGATGGTGTGGAAGGAGGTGTTTTCGCAGACCTTAGTTTCTGCAACATTTCGGTTATTTCCGATAAACATTCAACGAAGTTTTCCCTGGTGGACTGATATTTTTCATCAGCAGAAGCAATTCCGTCTGAGGTAGTACCCTCAACGGTTATCAAATAATCGAGATACTTTTCGTAAGTATCCTTGACCTTATACCAAGTCCTGAAGTTCGGTGTTTCGAATTTCTAAATTGAAAACCGTGTGAGTTTCTGCCTTAATCAATTTAAAAGCAGCGGCAAATTTAACAACATTATCAGATGCCCGAATAAATTGAGCTAGTGGAGTGACCGACATGGTTTCAGAATTCGATTTCAACAAATACTATGAAAATATTCAAATAAAGTGAAGCAAATGACACAAAGTCTTATTAAAGACACACAAATAAAGGTAAAAGCAAAGAAAGTTTCAAAAGAAAATGCGAAATATTTGAAACATCCCAAAGGAAAACTAATTCGACGGAGAAAAGATTGAAAAACTTCCAAAAATTTACCAAAGATATAGCAAAAAAGAACAAAAAGGTTATTTAGAATGAAATATATTACGAAAATGCAAATAAAAATGAATATTAATAACCAAAAAATAATTATTCAATATTTAAATATGCTATATTTATCAAACAATATTAAAAAATTGAAAATGTAAGAAAAATGATAAATTGTCGGTTTGTGCCGAGTGTAGGGTGCACGTATTTCAGACTGAAAAATATTGAAATGTACACGCGTACTGTTAATTTCTTTAAAAATAAGCAAACTTTTTAAAATATATTTCTAAAATATCGCTATTTTTCGTGCAGAAGAGCACAATAAAAAATGCCAAAAGTAGGGTGACAAAGAGTAAAAAGTCCAAAAACACTTTTTTATCAACTATTATCAAAAACCAAATAAAAATTATTTTTCAAAATTTTATTTTTTATAATTCACAATTTTTCTACTTGAACCCACTGTGCAGTGGTGAATAACGAATACCGCACAAAGAAGAATAAAACACAAGCAGTGTTTGATGGTCGAACGGTGACGGGGGTGGGTTAACTACCACACTACGAGCTGACCGACGACAATGATCGCAACGGATATCGCACAAAAGAAAATAAAACACAAGCAGCGTCAGCAGAGCGCTCAGTGTGTGTGGGTAAGCAACTGCCTCGTTACGAACTAACCAACGACGACGAACCAACTGTGAGAGTTGGAGAAATAAATAAGTTGTTGTTATAGTTGTTGGTTAGTAGACTGACGCTAGAAAAAGGCGCTTGGAATTTTAGGGATTATTGTTATTGCAATGACAAGACAAACAGACCAACGAAAATGACCAAACAGTGTGTGTTGGGGCGTGGTACGGGGGGGATTTAGCAAGTGTTGGTATGTTTGTATGTTTATTAGAAAAAGCGGCACTTGCAATGTGGTGATTTTATTCTCGTTGATATTCTCGAGTAATACCGAATTGGTGAGATGTAAAAGAGATCACTCGACAATGCAGAAATGTGTGGAGAATATTGCAATAACCGAAAAGAAAATTATGCACACTACAGCGGCAGGTTATTTTATCAACAGAAATATATTTCTTTTTGATAAATTCGAATTATTAAATACAAATTAACCAGGAAATTCGATTATTTCGCAATAAAATGGAAAATAATGCGAATAAATCTCGATTTAAAGGAATCTTTAATAGATTTTTCAGCAAAATGAAATTGTTGTGGACTGTAAATTGAATAATACCGCGAATTAGGATAAAACAAAGGCGACCAGTACCGCGAAGCAAACAAAAGCTAACACTTTTTCACTTGTTTTTTCAAAAAAATAGCACTCTAAGCTCACAATAACAAATTTCACTGAACTTACGTACCTTTTTTGATGTTGATGATGATGAATAGGATGATGTTGATGCGGTGGTGCGATTAATGAGGGGGATGTATGTTTTGGAGTTGATTCCTTTGCAAAGAGATAACAAAAAACAGCAATTAATATCCAGGCAAACTTCTCAACTTGGCAAATCCGGCTCGATGCGACCAAAATGTTTATGTAGAGTAATGGGGGAAAATAAACAATGAGAAAAATAAAACAAATAGTATTAATTTCTTTTCTTGCAAAATTTGCTGGTTTATTGAATTGCTTTTGGTGTGTTTTCGACAATAAGTATTACCTCTTTTCAATATGGATTGTGTTGGCGACAGTGGCCGTGTTGGGTATTCGTTCAAAGACTAAAGACAAGTGAACGCAGAGGTTCTAGGTGATCGCAGAGGATCCCATGTCTGTCTACTAATACAACTACAACTACTTCCAATGAGAGCATGTGTAACAAGGTGAGGTTACCGACAACAACCAATGCCCAGCGACGATCCGCTCACTACGGTCTCCGCCAGGGGAGTTGTAGAGGAGATGCCTGTGCGCCAATCAGCACCCGTGATTGATCGAGCAAGGGAAGTTGAGGGGCAAAGTATCTAACTTATACACCTTCCATAAATAATTATTGTGCTGGTCCTGTGGACAGACATGAATTGCCGTCTTTAGCAGAATTTTTTCTAGCTGACCCTGAATTTGATAAAAATGATCCCATAGATTTAGGTGGTGATTTATACGGAGACATACTACTACCGCAACAAAAGAAATTCGACAAAAGCATTTTTCTTCAACTTACCCATTTTGGATGGATTGTCTGGCCCTACCGCTGAAATCTCTTATGCGCATTCCGTCAATGTTAATTTATGTTCCATAGACACCCAACTTAAGGCATTTTGGGAACAAGATGAGCTCATAGAAAGAAAAAGCTAAGAAAAAGCATGTGAGGAGTTCTTTAAGAAAACTTGTTCTCGTGGCTCTGATGGAAGATATACCGTCGGATTACCATTCATTTCTCAAATACTTGGCAAATCTTCCCCTGTATTTAGTCACAGTGACTTCAGCGCTTTAAAGCGTTTAAAACAAGCCGAGACTAAATTCGTTAAAAACCCCAAATTTGCCTCAGAATATAGGAATTTTATGGATGAATATGAATCGCTAGGACATATGGTCAATATTGGTCCCTATCCTTAATCCATTCATCCTTATGGATATTTTCTGCCTCATCATGGCGTTATTCGGGAATCAAGTTCCACGACAAAATTACGTGTGGTTTTTGATGGTAGCAGCAAAATTCCTCTTTCTCCTTCTTAAAATGAGGAACTGTTCCCCGGACCTGCTTTACAAAATGACTTGCCGGCAATCATCAATCACTGGCGTCGATTCAAAATTGGTTTCAGGTCAGATTTAGAAAAAATGTTCCGTCAGATAAGAGTCATAGAAAACCATCAACATTATCACCAAATTTTGTGGCGAAATTCCGATTCTAACATTCACGTATATAAACTGCAAACCGTCACCTATTGTACCTCCTCGGCTCCGTATCTCTCAATAAGAGTTCTTCATCAATTGGCTCAAGATGAAAGAAAAACTTTCCCTGAAGCTTGTAAGATTTTAAAATCTGATACTTATGTCGACGATATTATTTCTGGAGCTGACTCTGAGTCCGAAGCAATATTTTTGCAAAAACAGTTGGTCCAACTACTCTTTGATGGAGGATTCAATTTACGTAAGTGGACTTCTAACTCTCCAGAGCTTATGTCCCACATACCCGAAGACTTCCGTGAAAAGTCAAATGTTTTTGATTTAAATGAACCAAACTTGGTAATGGACTTGTGCTTATGTCGGAATTCTGACAAAGATATGTTTTCATTTGAGGTTAATTTACCCATTAAACCTGACGTCACAAAAGCTAGTCTTCTCTCTGATGCCGCCAAATTATATGACCCTTTGGGATGGCTAGCACTGTCACGATACAAGCGAAAATTTATTTCCAAAAGTTATGGCTCGAAGGCATCGATTGGAATGATGATGTTTCTGATACAATGAAATCTAATTGGCAATCTTACTTAAAACGAATAATAGGCTTCGAAAATATTGCCATTCCCCGCTGGTTAGGCAGTTTTAAAGAATGCCCCGTCGAGCTGCACGGATTTTGCGATGCATCTACTTTAGCTTTCGCAGCCGCGGTTTATATCAAAATTTTGAATGATAATGGAGAAGGTGTGTAGCGAAGTTAGAACTATGTGGAGCAACGCTTTTAACAAAACTGATGCATAAAGTACACGATATGCTGGATCTCAACATTACTAATGTTTATTACTGGACTGATAGTATTACCGTTTTGTGCTGGCTCAGAGGAGAGTCGTCCAGATGGAACGTTTTCGTTAAAAAACGAGTCGGTGAAGTCCAACGACATTCTAACATATCTCAATGGCGCTATATTTCAACTCATGACAACCCTGCTGACTGTGCTTCCCGTGGTATTACGTCTACTGAGTTAGTTCAACATCTTTTTTGGTGGTCTGGTCCTCTTCGGCTCTCTCATCCTCAAAATCTCAGGCCCAAACAACCAGACAACTTTTATGACACTAATCTGAAAAAGCGGAAATCACTTAACGTTCATTCTTCTACTGTGTCAAAATATCCGGATTTATTAACTGATTAGTCTTCTCGTACTAAGTTAACTCGAGTCGTGGCTTATATTTTGAGATTTCTTCAATACAAACCTGGTTCTAAAATCCGATATAAAGGCTTTCTTCGAGCGACGGAATTGAATAAGGCGCTACAAAAACTTGTTATTTTGTCCCAAAACGTCGGTTTCCACGAGGGACTACAAATATTAAAGAAAGGAGGAAGCAAAATTACCCAATCGTGTCCCTTTACTGACGACGATGGCGTACTACGTGTTAGAGGCAGATTGCAAAAAGCTAAGTTTCACTATGACTTTAAATATCCTATGTTATTGTCCAAACACAGTCCTTTATCTCTCTTAACATTTACAGATGCTCATAAGAAGACACTTCATGGAGGTCTCATCCAGATACAAGCCTATGTCACTTGAAGGTTTTGGATATTATCTGATACATCTGTCTCTTCATATGTATGGTCACGAAAGCTCTTCACCTTGAAGCCGTAACAAGTCTTTCTACTGATGCTTTCATTGCTGCCTTCAGAAGGTTCACCTCACAACGAGGGATGTGTTCAGACCTTTACTCCGATTGTGACACGAATTTCATTGGCTCTAATAAGGAACTTAAGATTCTACAAAGAAGGAATACAGAATCTCTACCGGAAGATTTGGCAAACCTACTAGCTTCCACAAATTTTGGAGGACTTTGGGAAGCTGGCGTAAAATCCACAAAACATCATTTAAAACGCATCATGGAGCATCGCATTCTTACTTACGAATAATTGGCAACTCTGTTGGCTCAAATTGAAGGATGTCTCAATTCAAGACCGCTATGACCTATTTCGCCTGACCCTTTAGATTTCGAGCACTAACTCCATCTCATTTTCTCGTTGGAGAACCGATTTTATGTGTTCTCCATTGATAGACTTTCCCGGTGGAAAGTTGTCCAACTCCTTAAACAACAATTCTGGAAACGCTGGTCCTCAGTATATGTAAACCGTTTGCAGTCTCGCCCTAAATGGCTCAAACCTCAAAAGAATCTTGAAGTCGATGATCTTGTCATTATTTTCGATGAAAGATTGCCTCCAGGCCAGTGGCCGCTTGCCCGAATTATCATTGTTCATCCTGGTACTGATGGAAAAGTAAGAGTTGTCTCATTAAAGTCAAATGGAAAAATCTACAAACGTCCTGTCTCCAAAGTCGCACTATTTCCTCTTCAAGACTATTTCAATCCCCCACAAGGCCAACATAAGAGTTGCTGTGAGCAGAGGCATAGCATGGTAATCTCTAAAACCAAATAAAACACCTCATCATTCATCATGGTCATGAACAGTTGTTCCATTATATTTAATTATAATTTTGATTAAATAAAATTGCCCCAGTGACAATAAATTTTAAAGAATATTTTATTGTGTTTTTTTTTTGCTCTGGCTCAAGCAGCCAATCTCCTACATTTTTGTGGTGCCGAAACCCGGGAGATGTGAAAATTCCTGACTGTAAAACTTAAGAACAGTGTTCGTAAACTTTAATTAAATCAAAAAAGGAAATAACTTTACTCGGTCTCAAATTTGTAAAAAAAATGAATAATATGAGAAAGATTAATAACATTTAAAGAATAGTAAAAGTGAACTTGCGAAGCAATTAAATTGCGATAAAAATCTTTTTAACAACTGTGAACAGTTTATCAAAATATATGACTGCCGCTATTCTGGGAAAATTCTAAATCTAAACCAATCTACACCCTGAGAAAGTCAATTGGACAAATTTAAAAGAATAATACTGTAAACTTCAATACTTACCCCTGTGTTGAACTTCTATACTTACCACTGTGCTGAACTTCTATACTCACCACTATGCTAAACTTCTATACTTACCACTGTGCAGACCTTCTATACTTACCACTGTGCTGAACTTCTATACTTATACCTGTGCTTAAAAAGATAATTTTTTGGAAAAAGAACAAATGAAGATTTCGTACTGCAACAATAACTCAAACAAGTTTTGTTATATTTTGGTCCTGTCTCATACTGGTGAGAAATGCAATAGACATTTTATATAAATTTATGAACATTTGCGCCATTTTGACACATTTTGCTGCCTCAAATTTTAATCAAATTCAAAATGGAGGATTACTCGAGAGCAATTGAAGACCAAAGGATTTTAATGAGCCGTGTTCAACGCATAATTTCAGACTTCGATCAATTGTATGTTGGTAAAAAAACGCGAGGTTTGTGTCAAAGTTGTCTCGACGAGATAGAAGAAATTATGAAAAGTTTTGAGGCCAACCATGAGCAGACAGATCAATCAACACTGATGATGTCCCATATTTTCATGAAGATGTGCATTACTCATTTTTCAAAATTTATTTTAGTGGTAAAGGAAAATTGCTCGATTTTATGGCCGAATATCGAGCTCCAAATTCTCCAAATTTTCATTCTACTTTTAATGCCTCAAGTTCCTCTCAAAGAAACGATTCCATTATCCCAGACATTCGTCTTCCGAAAATCGACATTCCAATTATTTCTGGTGACTATTTAAATTGGGTGTCATATATATACATGTTTATTTCGCCGGTTCACAACAACCAAAGCTTGTCCAATGTTCACAAATATTTTTTTTTGAAAAATTCTTGTCGAGATAGCCCATTAACTATCGTCAACGAATATCCTGCCTCTGAGACAAGCTATGATCTTGCATGGACTGCATTGAGTAAAAGATACCACAACAAACGAAAAATAGCTGACACTGTGTTACGCAAACTACTTAGTATCCCGAAATCCAATGGTTCATATGAAAGCATAAAAAATCTTCTTGATTCTACGAGAAATAGTTTGGCTCTTTTAAGCAGTTTAGGTGTTGATTGTTCCAGTTGGGATCCGCTCCTAATTCACATTACTGTCACTAAATTAGACCTGCAAACATGCAAAGAATGGGAACAACCATTAAAAGCTGCCACAGAAATTCCCAAAATTACCATCTTATACAACTTTCTCATCTCACATTAGATCTCTGAGTTTACTGAGTGCATTCCTAAGCCATATTTTAAATCAAACAACTCGAAATCGTATCAATCCCAAAGAATGACTCAACATCGTCGAATAAATATGGCGGCGATAAACGATGAGAATTGCCCCTGTTGTGGTAAGCGCCATTTTCTTTATAAGTGTTTCAAATTTCTTGCGATGCCCTCTGCCTCGAAGCTTGAATTTATCAACTCCAAGAAAGTATGTCGAAATTGTTTAAATGTTGATCATTTCTCGAGCGACTGTAAAAGTACAAGTCGTTGTAAATCCTGCCACCTCGCTCATCATACGATTATACACAACGATTATACCTCTCGCAATACCTCAAGTTTCTCCGATGTTTCTCATAGCAGGAACGATAATGCAGCTTCTACTTCCGCCGTTGAGAATTATAATGTCAACTTGTCTCTATTGAATACCACAATTATGCCTCATGTTCTGTTAGCAACCATTCGTGTATTAGTGAAAAGCGAATTTGGAAACTTCAAATTAAGGGCCATTTTGGATCAAGGAGCCCAAGCGTCTTTGATAACGGAAAGTGCTTCCCAACTTTTGCGGCTTCAAAAATACAACACTTTAGCTCAAATCACAGGTGTAGGTGGAAAAAGAGTAACGGTTAAAAAATATGTTAAATTTGCTCTCGCCTCTCACTACGAATCAGGCTTTGAATTAAGAGGTCAAGCATATGTCATGCCTTCCCTAAATAATTATTGTGCTGGTCCTGTGGACAGACATGAATTGCCGTCTTTAGCAGAATTTTTTCTAGCTGACCCTGAATTTGATAAAAATGATCCCATAGATTTAGGTGGTGATTTATACGGAGACATACTACTACCGCAACAAAAGAAATTCGACAAAAGCATTTTTCTTCAACTTACCCATTTTGGATGGATTGTCTGGCCCTACCGCTGAAATCTCTTATGCGCATTCCGTCAATGTTAATTTATGTTCCATAGACACCCAACTTAAGGCATTTTGGGAACAAGATGAGCTCATAGAAACAAGAAAACTGACCCACAAAGAAAAAGCATGTGAGGAGTTCTTTAAGAAAACTTGTTCTCGTGGCTCTGATGGAAGATATACCGTCGGATTACCATTCATTTCTCAAATACTTGGCAAATCTTCCCCTGTATTTAGTCACAGTGACTTCAGCGCTTTAAAACGTTTAAAACAAGTCGAGAGTAAATTCGTTAAAAACCCCAAATTTGCCTCAGAATATAGGAATTTTATGTATGAATATGAATCGCTAGGACATATGGTCAATATTGGTCCCTATCCTCAATCCATTCATCCTTATGGATATTTTCTGCCTCATCATGGCGTTATTCGGGAATCAAGTTCCACGACAAAATTACGTGTGGTTTTTGATGGTAGCAGCAAAATCCCTCTATCTCCTTCTTTAAATGAGGAACGGTTGCCCGGACCTGCTTTACAAAATGACTTGCCGGCAATCATCAATCACTGGCGTCGATTCAAAATTGGTTTCAGGTCAGATTTAGAACAAATGTTAAGTCAGATAAGTCATAGAAAACCATCAACATTATCACCAAATTTTGTGGCGAAATTCCGATTCTAGCATTCACGTATATAAACTGCAAACCGTCACCTATTGTACCTCCTCGGCTCCGTATCTCTCAATAAGAGTTCTTCATTAATTGGCTCAAGATGAAAGAAAAACTTTCCCTGAAGCTTGTAAGATTTTAAAATCTGATACTTATGTCGACGATATTATTTCTGGAGCTGACTCTGAGTCCGAAGCAATATTTTTGCAAAAACAGTTGGTCCAACTACTCTTTGCTGGAGGATTCAATTTACGTAAGTGGACTTTTAACTCTCCAGAGCTTATGTCCCACATACCAGAAGACTTCCGTGAAAAATCAAATGTTTTTGATTTAAATGGACCAAACTTGGTAAAGGCCTTGGGCTTATGTTGGAATACTGACAAAGATACGTTTTCATTTGAGGTTAATTTACCCATAAAACCTGACGTCACAAAAGCTAGTCTTCTCTCTGATGCCGCCAAATTATATGACCCTTTGGGATGGCTAGCACTGTCACGATACAAGCGAAAATTTATTTCCAAAAGTTATGGCTCGAAGGCATCGATTGGAATGATGATGTTTCTGATACAATGAAATCTAATTGGCAATCTTACTTAAAACGAATAATAGGCTTCGAAAATATTGCCATTCCCCGCTGGTTAGGCAGTTTTAAAGAATGCCCCGTCGAGCTGCACGGATTTTGCGATGCATCTACTTTAGCTTTCGCAGCCGCGGTTTATATCAACATTTTGAGTGATAATGGAGAAGGTGTGTAGAGAAGTTAGGACTATGTGGAGCAACGCTTTTAACAAAACTGATGCATAAAGTACACGATATGCTAGATCTCAACATTACTAATGTTTCTTACTGGACTGATAGTATTACCGTTTTGTGCTGGCTCAGAGGAGAGTCGTCCAGATGGAACGTTTTCGTTAAAAAACGAGTCGGTGAAGTCCAACGACATTCTAACATATCTCAATGGCGCTATATTTCAACTCATGACAACCCTGCTGACTGTGCTTCCCGTGGTATTACGTCTACTGAGTTAGTTCAACATCCTCTTTGGTGGTCTGGTCCTCTTTGGCTCTCTCATCCTCAAAATCTCAGGCCCAAACAACCAGACAACTTTTATGACACTAATCTGAAAAAGCGGAAATCACTTAACGTTCATTCTTCTACTGTATCAAAATATCCGGATTTATTAACTGATTAGTCTTCTCTTACTAAGTTAACTCGAGTCGTGGCTTATATTTTGAGATTTCTTCAATACAAACCTGGCTTTCTTCGAGCGACGGAATTGAATAAGGCGCTACAAAAACTTGTTATTTTGTCCCAAAACGTCGATTTCCCCGAGGGACTACAAATATTAAAGAAAGGAGGAAGCAAAATTACCCAATCGTGTCCCTTTACTGACGACGATGGCGTACTACGTGTTAGAGGCAGATTGCAAAAAGCTAAATTTCACTATGACTTTAAATATCCTATGTTATTGTCCAAACACAGTCCTTTATCTCTCTTAACATTTACAGATGCTCATAAGAAGACACTTCATGGAGGTCTCATAGATACAGATACAAGCCTATGTTACTTGAAGGTTTTGGATATTATCTGCCCGAAATCTTGCTAAAAAGGTCCAATGGCAATGTATTACGTGCTTTAAGTACAAGGCGAAATCCCTGCAGCAAATCATGGGCAATCTTCCGTCTGTGCGATTGCAACCCACAAGACCTTTTAAAAATAGTGGTGTGGATTACGCTGGCCCAATAACCACTAAACAATCAACGGCCAGGAATTCTGGCACGACAAAAGGATACATCTGTCTCTTCATATGTATGGTCACGAAAGCTCTTCGCCTTGAAGCCGTAACAAGTCTTTCTACTGATGCTTTCATTGCTGCCTTCAGAAGGTTCACCTCACAACGAGGGATGTGTTCAGACCTTCACTCCGATTGTTGCACGAATTTCATTGGCTCTAATAAGGAACTTAAGATTCCACAAAGAAGGAATACAGAATCTCTACCGGAAGATTTGGCAAATCTGCTAGCTGACAATGGCACAAATTGGCACTTTATTGCACCGGCTTCCCCAAATTTTGGAGGACTTTGGGAAGCTGGCGTAAAATCCACAAAACATCATTTAAAACGTATCATGGAGCATCGCATTCTTACTTACGAATAATTGGCAACTCTGTTGGCTCAAATTGAAGGATCTCTCAATTCAAGACCGCTATGACCGCTCGTTGGAGAACCGATTTTATGTGTCTCAGACGAAAATCTGTTAAATTTCTCCATTGATAGACTTTCCCGGTGGAAAGTTGTCCAACTCCTTAAACAACAATTCTGGAAACGCTGGTCCTCAGAATATGTAAACCGTTTGCAGTCTCGCCCTAAATGGCTCAAACCTCAAAAGAATCTTGAAGTCGATGATCTTGTCATTATTTTCGATGAAAGATTGCCTCCAGGCCAGTGGCCGCTTGCCCGAATTATCATTGTTCATCCTGGTACTGATGGAAAAGTAAGAGTTGTCTCATTAAAGTCAAATGGAAAAATCTACAAACGTCCTGTCTCCAAAGTCGCACTACTTCCTCTTCAAGACTATTTCAATCCCCCACAAGGCCAACATAAGAGTTGCTGTGAGCAGAGGCATAGCATGGTAATCTCTAAAACCAAATAAAACACCTCATCATTCATCATGGTCAAGAACAGTTGTTCCATTATATTTAATTATAATTTTGATTAAATAAAATTGCCCCAGTGACAATAAATTTTAAAGAACATTTTATTGTGTTTTTTTTGATCTGGCTCAAGCAGCCAATCTCCTACATTTTTGTGGTGCCGAAACCCGGGAGATGTGAAAATTCCTGACTCTAAAACTTAAGAACAATGTTCGTGAACTTTAATTAAATCAAAAAAGGAAATAACTTTACTCGGTCTCAAATTTGTAAAAAAAAAAATTAATAATATGAGAAAGATTAATAACATTTAAAGAATAGTAAATGTGAACTTCCGAAACAATTAAATTGCGATAAAAATCTTTTTAACAACTGTGAACAGTTTATCAAAATATATGTCTGCCGCTATTCTGGGAAAATTCTAAATCTAAACCAATCTACACCATGAGAAAGTCTTGGACAAATTTAAAAGAATAATACTGTAAACTTCAATACTTACCCCTGTGTTGAACTTCTATACTTACCACTGAGCTGAACTTCTATACTTACCACTGTGCAGACCTTCTATACTTACCACTGTGCTGAACTTCTATACTTACCACTGTGCTGACCTTCAATATTTATACCTGTGCTTAAAAAGATAATTTTTTGGAAAAAGAACAAATGAAGATTTCGTACTGCAACAATAACTCAAACAAGTTTTGTTATATTTTGGTCCTGTCTCATACTGGTCAGAAATGCAATAGACATTTTATATAAATTTATGAACATTTGCGCCATTTTGACACATTTTGCTGCCTCAAATTTTAATCAAATTCAAAATGGAGGATTACTCGAGAGCAATTGAAGACCAAAGGATTTTAATGAGCCGTGTTCAACGCATAATTTCAGACTTCGATCAATTGTCTGTTGGTGAAAAAACGCGAGATAGAAGAAATTAAGAAAAGTTTTGAGGCCAACCATGAGCAGACAGATCAATCAACACTGATGATGTCCCATATTTTCATGAAGATGTGCATTACTCATTTTTCAAAATTTATTTCAGTGGTAAAGGAAAATTGCTCGATTTTATGGCCGAATATCGAGCTCCAAATTCTCCAAATTTTCATTCTACTTTTAATGCCTCAAGTTCCTCTCAAAGAAACGATTCCATTATCCCAGACATTCGTCTTCCGAAAATCGACATTCCAATTATTTCTGGTGACTATTTAAATTGGGTGTCATATATAAATATACATGTTTATTTCGCCGGTTCACAACAACCAAAGCTTGTCCAATGTTCAAAAATATTATTTTTTGAAAAATTCTTGTCGAGATACCCCATTAACTATCGTCAACGAATATCCTGCCTCTGAGACAAGCTATGATCTTGCATGGACTGCATTGAGTAAAAGATACCACAACAAACGAAAAATAGCCGACACTGTGTTACGCAAACTACTTAGTATCCCGAAATCCAATGGTTCATATGAAAGCATAAAAAATCTTGATTCTACGAGAAATAGTTTGGCTCTTTTAAGCAGTTTAGGTGTTGATTGTTCCAGTTGGGATCCGCTCCTAATTCACATTACTGTCACTAAATTAGACCTGCAAACATGCAAAGAATGGGAACAATCATTAAAAGCTGCCAAAATTACCATCTTATACAACTTTCTCATCTCACATTAGAATCGATCTCTGAGTTTACTGAGTGCATTCCTAAGCCATATTTTAAATCAAACAACTCGAAATCGTATCAATCCCAAAGAATGACTCAACATCGTCGAATAAATATGGCGGCGATAAACGATGAGAATTGCCCCTGTTGTGGTAAGCGCCATTTTCTTTATAAGTGTTTCAAATTTCTTGCGATGCCCTCTGCCTCGAAGTTTGAATTTATCAACTGCAAGAAAGTATGTCGAAATTGTTTAAATGTTGATCATTTCTCGAGCGACTGTAAAAGTACAAGTCGTTGTAAATCCTGCCACCTCGCTCATCATACGATTGTACACAACGATTATACCTCTCGCAATACCTCAAGTTTCTCCGATGTTTCTCATAGCAGGAACGATAATGCAGCTTCTACTTCCGCCGTTGAGAATTCTAATGTCAACTTGTCTCTATTGAATACCACAGTCATGCCTCATGTTCTGTTAGCAACCATTCGTGTATTAGTGAAAAGCGAATTTGGAAACTTCAAATTAAGGGCCATTTTGGACCAAGGAGCCCAAGCATCTTTGATAACGGAAAGTGCTTCCCAACTTTTGCGGCTTCAAAAATACAACACTTTAGCTCAAATCACAGGTGTAGGTGGAAAAAGAGTAACGGTTAAAAAATATGTTAAATTTGCTCTCGCCTCTCACTACGAATCAGGCTTTGAATTAAGAGGTCAAGCATATGTCATGCCTTCCCTAAATAATTATTGTGCTGGTCCTGTGGACAGACATGAATTGCCGTCTTTAGCAGAATTTTTTCTAGCTGACCCTGAATTTGATAAAAATGATCCCATAGATTTAGGTGGTGATTTATACGGAGACATACTACTACCGCAACAAAAGAAATTCGACAAAAGCATTTTTCTTCAACTTACCCATTTTGGATGGATTGTCTGGCCCTACCGCTGAAATCTCTTATGCGCATTCCGTCAATGTTAATTTATGTTCCATAGACACCCAACTTAAGGCATTTTGGGAACAAGATGAGCTCATAGAAAGAAAAAGCTAAGAAAAAGCATGTGAGGAGTTCTTTAAGAAAACTTGTTCTCGTGGCTCTGATGGAAGATATACCGTCGGATTACCATTCATTTCTCAAATACTTGGCAAATCTTCCCCTGTATTTAGTCACAGTGACTTCAGCGCTTTAAAACGTTTAAAACAAGTCGAGAGTAAATTCGTTAAAAACCCCAAATTTGCCTCAGAATATAGGAATTTTATGGATGAATATGAATCGCTAGGACATATGGTCAATATTGGTCCCTATCCTCAATCCATTCATCCTTATGGATATTTTCTGCCTCATCATGGCGTTATTCGGGAATCAAGTTCCACGACAAAATTACGTGTGGTTTTTGATGGTAGCAGCAAAATCCCTCTTTCTCCTTCTTTAAATGAGGAACTGTTCCCCGGACCTGCTTTACAAAATGACTTGCCGGCAATCATCAATCGCTGGCGTCGATTCAAAATTGGTTTCAGGTCAGATTTAGAAAAAATGTTCCGTCAGATAAGTCATAGAAAACCATCAACATTATCACCAAATTTTGTGGCGAAATTCCGATTCTAACATTCACGTATATAAACTGAAACCGTCACCTATGGTACCTCTTCGGCTCCGTATTTCTCAATAAGAGTTCTTTATCAATTGACTCAAGATGAAAGAAAAACTTTCCCTGAAGCTTGTAAGATTTTAAAATCTGATACTTATGTCGACGATATTATTTCTGGAGCTGACTCTGAGTCCGAAGCAATATTTTTGCAAAAACAGTTGGTCCAACTACTCTTTGCTGGAGGATTCAATTTACGTAAGTGGACTTCTAACTCTCCAGAGCTTATGTCCCACATACCAGAAGACTTCCGTGAAAAGTCATATGTTTTTGATTTAAATGGACCAAACTTGGTAAAGTCCTTGGGCTAATGTTGGAATACTGACAAAGATACGTTTTCATTTGAAGTTAATTTTCCCATAAAACCTGACGTCACAAAAGCTAGTCTTCTCTCTGATGCCGCCAAATTGTATGACCCTTTGGGATGGCTAGCACCTGTCACGATACAAGCGAAAATTTATTTCCAAAAGTTATGGCTCGAAGGCATCGATTGGAATGATGATGTTTCTGATACAATGAAATCTAATTGGCAATCTTACTTAAAAGGAATAATAGGCTTCGAAAATATTGCCATTCCCCGCTGGTTAGGCAGTTTTAAAGAATGCCCCGTCGAGCTGCACGGATTTTGCGATGCATCTACTTCAGCTTTCGCAGCCGCGGTTTATATCAAAATTTTGAATGATAATGGAAAAGGTGTAGTAAACTTACTACAATCAAAAACAAAAGTTGCCCCCCTAAGGGTTTTGTCTATCCCGAAGTTAGAACTATGTGGAGCAACGCTTTTAACAAAACTGATGCATAAAGTACACGATATGCTGGATCTCAACATTACTAATGTTTATTACTGGACTGATAGTATTACCGTTTTGTGCTGGCTCAGAGGAGAGTCGTCCAGATGGAACGTTTTCGTTGTAAATCGAGTCGGTGAAGTCCAACGACATTCTAACATATCTCAATGGCGCTATATTTCAACTCATGACAACCCTGCTGACTGTGCTGCCCGAAATCTTGCTGAAAAGGTCCAACGTATATGTATTACGTGCTTTAAGTACAAGGCCAAATCCCTGCAGCAAATCATGGGCAATCTTTCGTCTGTGAGATTGCAACCCACAAGACCTTTTAAAAATAGTGATGTGGATTACGCTGGGTCAATAACCATTAAGCAATCAACGGCCAGGAATTCTGCCACGACAAAAGGATACATCTGTCTCTTCATATGTATGGTCACGAAAGCTCTTCACCTTGAAGCCGTAACAAGTCTTTCTACTGATGCTTTCATTGCTGCCTTCAGAAGGTTCACCTCACAACGAGGGATGTGTTCAGACCTTTACTCCGATTGTGGCACGAATTCCATTGGCTCTAATAAGGAACTTAAGATTCTACAAAGAAGAAAAACAGAATCTCTACCGGAAGATTTGGCAAACCTACTTGCTGACAATGGTACAAATTGGCACTTTATTGCACCGGCTTCCCCAAATTTTGGAGGACTTTGGGAAGCTGGCGTAAAATCCACAAAACATCATTTAAAACGCATCATGGAGCATCGCATTCTTACTTACGAATAATTGGCAACTCTGTTGGCTCAAATTGAAGGACGTCTCAATTCAAGACCGCTATGTCCTATTTCGCCTGACCCTTCAGATTTCGAAGCACTAACTCCATCTCATTTTCTCGTTGGAGAACCGATTTTATGTGTCCCAGACGAAAATCTGTTAAATTTCTCCATTGATAGACTTTCCGGTGGTAAGTTGTCCAACTCCTTAAACAACAATTCTGGAAACGCTGGTCCTCAGAATATGTAAACCGTTTGCAGTCTCGCCCTAAATGGCTCAAACCTCAAAAGAATCTTGATGTCGATGATCTTGTCATTATTTTCGATGAAAGATTGCCTCCAGGCCAGTGGCCTGGAAAAATCTACAAACGTCCTGTCTCCAAAGTCGCACTTCTTCCTCTTCAAGACTATTTCAATCCCCCACAAGGCCAACATAAGAGTTGCTTTGAGCAGAGGCATAGCATGGTAATCTCTAAAACCAAATAAAACACCTCATCATTCATCATGGTCAAGAACAGTTGTTCCATTATATTTAATTATAATTTTGATTAAATAAAATTGCCCCAGTGACAATAAATTTTAAAGAACATTTTATTGTGTTTTTTTGCTCTGGCTCAAGCAGCCAATCTCCTACACCAACGATCCTAGACACAATACAAATGATGATGAGTATGTATACTTAAGGGGTCTACGGCAAATATGTAGGGATCTTAAAAACGGAATGACAAAGCAATCAAACTGTTTTTTCCTGTATATGTTTTGTCTATATATACGTCAGGAAGGGACGTTCAGCATTACTTATGAATGCACATTTTGTTATTATTCACTCAAAAGTTATTCACAGTTTCTGTCATGATTCGTATGAAATGGCCATACAAAATGGTATGATTCCGTCCAGAAACTCTAACCCTGCGCAACATTTCGTGAAATCTGGTTCACTTAAACCCTAAGTAGTATTCAATATCTCCCATAAAAAACTGACAATTTCCAAAACCCTATGAATCATTTCGTAAGGAACGGGGTATAATTACGACCTTTAAAATGATTACAATATAATGTGGATAGACGGGCAGATGACCTCACTTAGCTACATCAACTTAGCTCAGGCCTAGAACCATAATTTCTAGATCTAACAAACTTGTCTCCGCATGTATTCTTAACACATGTTGTTGTAGGCGCCATCTTTTAAAGGAGGGTACATTAAATTTGATATTCCGTTTGTAATATCTCATAGTACTAGTAGTAGACCCCTTAGGGAATATATATTCATGATCAGCGTAAAATTCGTTATCGATTTAACGATGCTCGTATGTAGAGTGATTGGTATTGAAAATTACATACATCATATTATATATGATTTTTTAGACATATTTCACGCAATTGTTTCAAATTTTATACTAAGAGTTAAGTCTTCTAAAAACCTAGAAGGTGGCGGAACATTTTATATATAAAACCAAGTTTTACTACCTTCCCCATATAACGGCACCTCCCGATATTCGGAAAAATTGTTTAAAATTATTAATTTAAGACTCGCAATATATAAACATATAATAAACATATAATGGTTCAACTCACATTAATATTATTTATTTTTTAAACTTTACCACATTCTTCAAACGATCATACTAGCATTTTTAGGTTAATATGGAATGCGTTTAAATCTATATATACCCTACAAGGTGTATATAGTCTGGATCAATTACGGCTATATTAGGGTCCTGTCATTTCACGTTTTCATATAGTCCCCGTATAACGGTACCCTCCAATATTCGGTATTTTTATGGTATTAGAGACATTTTTTAACCGAATTGTTTCAAAGATAATTTTCAAAGTTCGAAATTTGTACTACAGACTATGACAAAAAATTGTATTCAGGTCCACGTCTTCGCACAGCCACCATATAACGACATCTCCCGTTATTCGGTATTCACAGGAATTGTTGCATATTACGTATTTGAAGCTCGTTATGAATACTTTAACCTATGACAGAAGATTGCATATGTAGATTCATGTATTCAAGCACCCCTTACATAAGGGTACCTCCTTTTTTTGGTATTCTGATGATATTAACGACATTATTCACTTGAATTTTTTCATATTTCGTATTAAACGTTCGTAGTGAGTACTACAACTTATGACAGGAAATTGTCTATGCAGGTCCACGTCTTCGTAAAGCTAGCATATTGTGGTTTTGAATGAAACGGTATTATTCCACGAAACTTCTTTAAAGTTTTTAAAGTGGTGGGTAGTATTAAAAGTTCTGTCCGGCCGAACTTAGGTACTTTTTTTCTTGTTTATAATTTAGATTTTCTTGCTTCATTCCCCAATCTATTTTCCTTCAGTTCATTTAGAGATTGAATTAATTGTTCTAGCTTAGGTCATATTTACCATTGTATGTTTTGTTACTACAATATTAAATTTAATATAAAAACGTAATATTTGTTACGATGTATTGTTCACAATTTTACTGGCCCAACACGATTTTGCCGTAACAGTAGGGTTAGAGTTTTGGACAAAAGTACACCATTTTGTATGGTCATTTGAAACTGAGAATAACATTTGTGTGAATAATAATAAAATGCTTAATATGTGTAATGCTGAAAGTATCTTTTAGGCGAAATCGCATATCAAAGCGAACGTCTTCGCATCACTTTTGTGCTGATTTCGTAGGCATATTTCGTCAGAAATAGTATATATAGAAAATATATATAGGAATCATACAATATCTACAAGTGCCAAATTTTGTACAAAAATATTTGAAGGTACAGGGTGAGATAAAAAATGGCAAAAAGGTGCTGAGTGCCATGGTGCTGTGACCTATTGGAATGTCAAAGCTCTGCGGCCAAAATGTTTCCGTGTCTAAGGCTATAGGCCAAGCGAAGCAAATTTTTAGCTATTTTGAGTCTATTTTTCACTGTTGTGGTGTAAGTTCTTGCACTTTTTGGAATTTCAATGGCTTATTTTTCAATATTTGCTGAATGGAATATTGTGATATGTTCAGCTCACAAGACATTTCTCGGCGGTTTGGATCGCGGGTTTCAATCAAGTCGTTTCTTTACTTTTCGAACCATTTCTGCTTATGTTGCTACGCTACCAGTAACACGATAACGAGCGATGCATCGCACATTTAAATGCTGAAGTGCTCTAAAGATTGCTACTTGTGGTATTCCAGCCAAACATAAATAAATCACACTATCACGCTTGAATTCCATCACGAATAACTTTTTTCTGGAAAATGCTCACCAAAATGTACGCTTGTAAACAATATAATGAGCTGTCACTGGAATAATTATAATAGACGTTAGACGAGTGGCTTGGGAATGACAGCAGTCTGTAGTTGGTTGCAGTTTTGTTGTCCAGGGCTATAAGGAAAACTCGAACAAGTATTGGGACCTTAGCGGTAGATGGCGTTGATGTAAGCAACAGTCTTGAAAAGGCTAACATTATTGCAAAAATATTTGAAGAATCTCACAAGATTACTGCAGATGTGGTATCATCAAAGGATCGGCTCGTTGAACGACATATTCGGTGGCTTGATGAACAAAATATAATAACAGAGAATGTTGACGCAATATCAGTTGAAGAAGTCAAATGGTTCACCAAAACCTTAAAAATTCTAAAGCACCGGGTCTAGATGGTATAAAACTCGTAGTACTTAAAAATATGACAAACTCTTTTTTTCATGATTGTTTCAAAGGTGTTTGCGTGGTGTATAAGAAATGGTTATTTTCCAACTGCAATTAAAAATGCTAAAGTATTACCAGTGCTAAAGAATAACAAAAAATTCACAAAACCCTAATACCTATAGACCAATAAGTATGCTAAACTGTTTGGATAAAGTTTTTGAAAAATCAATTCTGCGTAGAATTAACGAATTCGCAGAAAACCACAATATCATCAAAGAAGACCAATTTGGATTTCGCAAACAACACTCGACTGTCCACCAGGTTAAACGAATAGTAAACTTTATTAAAACAAATAAAAGAGACCGTAAGAGTACTGGTGCAGTATTCCTAGACATAGTGAATATTATATTATATTATATTATATTATATTATATTATATTATATTATATTATATTATATTATTATATTATATTATATTATATTATATTATATTATATTATATTATATTATATTATATTATATTATATTATATTATTATATTATATTATATTATATTATATTATATTATTATATTATATTATATTATATTATTTAGATTATATTATATTATATTATATTATATTATATTATATTATATTATATTATATTATATTATATTATATTATATTATATTATATTATATTATATTATATTATATTATATTATATTATATTATATTATATTATATTATATTATTATTATATTATATTATATTATATTATATTATATTATATTATATTATATTATATTATATTATATTATATTATATTATATTATATTATATTATATTATATTATATTATATTATATTATATTATATTATATTATATTATATTATATTATATTATATTATATTATATTATATTATATTATATTATATTATATTATATTATATTATATTATATTATATTATATTATATTATATTATATTATATTATATTATTTATATTATATATATTATATTATATTATATATATTATATTATATTATATTATATTATATTATATTATATTATATTATATTATATTATATTATATTATATTATATTATATTATATTTCGCAAACATCACTCGACTGTCCACCAGGTTAAACGAATAGTAAACTTTATTAAAACAAATAAAGAGACCGTAAGAGTACTGTGCAGTATTCCTAGACATAGTGAATATTATATTATATATTATATTATATTATTTATATTATATTATATTATATTTATATTATATTATATATATTATTATATTATATTATATTATATTATATTATATTATATTATATATTATATTATATTTATTATATTATATTATATTATATTATATTATATTATATTATATATTATATTATATTATATTATATATATTATTATATTATATTATATTATATTATATTATATTATATTATATTATATTATATTATATTATATTATATTATATTATATTATATTATATTATATTATATTATATTATATTATATTATATTATATTATATTATATTATATTATATATATATTATATTATATTATATTATATTATATTATATTATATTATATTATATTATATTATATTATATTATATTATATATATTATATTATATTATATTATATTATATTATATATATATATATATTATATATATTATATTATATTATATTATATTATATTATATATATTATATTATATTATATTATATTATATTATATTTGTTTAATTTACAATTAAATTATAAACCTAAAATGCAACTCGTCATTATTTCTAATTATTTGCCATCATACCATTTTATTCAACTTTGAACTTTCGTTCAAAGTTAGCGATGGCAAATTCTAACGAGTATTATCTGTCAATTTGCGCGGCTCTTGAGACATCTTGGCTTTCTCGTTGCTTTTTCTTGACTTGTTTTACGGATCTTCGTCCTAACAACATCTCTGCAACGCTAATTGTCCAACAAGGTAAATATTAGTTCTTCGGCTAATATAAAAACATTAATAGAACCGCCAATTTTTTATTTTAAAATACTAATTTTCCTGTGTTTTATTATCCTTTAATATTATTTACACTGCTCCGCAACATTTTGGTCACTTCGAACCGAGATACGGGCTTTCCAGCAACAACAAAATTAACCTGGTTCTCCTTTTTTCATCTACAAGGTTTGACATCGTCAACACAACCATACAAAATCATCAACTCTCGCCAATCATCTCATCATCATCATCATTTATTTAAATAAATTCAACCACTCATCACTAAAAGGTACGTACCGTCATTTTAGTGAGCATACGCGAGTGTTCAATAAAAAATATACTCTAAAAAATATATTCAATTCAATACAAAAACAAATACAGTGCTTAACTACGGTCGTTCGTTTGTTTGTCCGTCCGTCGGTAATTAGTTTTTTCGTAATTTCCAACAGTGCCGGTTTCTCATTGTGTGTAATAATTCTCTTCAAGAATATTACACTCATAATACATTTGCACATATTCGCTCTTATTTACGATATACGCGTGAAAAGAAATAAAAAGTGTGGTGCAAATAAATAAGCAGTGATCTGTGATTTACATTGTTGTTGTGATTGGTGCTTTTGTGTTTTTCAACACAAAAGAGAATTCAAATTACAATAACAACATTCTAGTGGTTAATACAACAACAACAATACGATCACATAGCAGTGCTGTATGCTTGTGGTTGACTGACTTGTGTTAGGTAGTCAGTAACCACCACACCGTGTGATAGGTGTGTTCATTGCAAAAAGTGAAAATTGTTTATTAGGTCTGTTCGGGCCAAAATTAAAAAATATTTTTTTTTCAAAAATTTTAATTTTTTCTTAAAAGTTTTAACGGTTCTGTTGGAAATTAACTATTTCGTTTTTGAATACACCCTACATTCGGTCGTTTTGTATTTTGCTATAATAATATTCGTTATTATATATTATAAAACGATTTTTATATACTTTATTTTGAATATTTAAATATTTATAACAATATTTTATTCATTCTTGATTGCGATTTTGCTTTGTAGCGTGCATTTTACAGTCCGTGCACCCTACATTTGGTCATAAATTCAAAAAAAAAATTAAAAAATTACAGATTTTTTGCGATTTTTGGTAATTTTTTCTTGGTTTTTAAATTATTTCTGTTTGGAAATAATTTTCTCGTGTATTATTCGATACACATAACTTAATTTTCAGTATTCTTCGATACATATAAACAAAACAACGTGTATTATTCGATACACAGTGAAAATATATACGATATTCACTACATCGAGAAAGAGTATTTTATATTTTTTCTCATTTATATCAATGGTTTTCTTTTTAAAGCTTCGCTTAAAAAGTAATATTCTTCCTTTTGGTGTTGCAATTGTTAGTATTCGCAAACAAATAAAATCATTTACTTGAAATTTTGAAGTTTCTATAAAATTTACAAACATTTTGCTTCTATTTTACTTGATTTTCATCCAGTAAAACTTTTTTGATTATTCAAAATGTCGCTTTCTACTCTCGATTATTTTATTAGATCAACTGATGCTATCATTCAATTTGAAAGCAGCTTCAATGCTCTTCGAGATGAAGATTTAGACATTTACATTCTTGAAGTTCAATCTTCTGAAGCTAAGTCGCTTTGGGATAAAGATACCTATGACAAATGCCTTACTTCTATTAAACTTGCTGGCGAGGACCAAGAAACAGACCTCGAATCAGCACAATGTAAATATAATGCTGCATTTAAGGCATATGTCAACGTCATCGCATCAACGAATAGAAAATTGGATCAGCTTCGTGTTTCGCAAAAGCCCTCCAATTCTTCTTCAATCCTATCTCTACGTTCAAACTCTGATCATTTATCCCAGACAAATCCTCCTTCGAATTTGAATTCTAACTTTTCTAGTACTCCTAGAAGAGATGCCTCCCATCCTGATGATATTCTCTCGTTGTATGGTGTTTCACACCAAACGGGAAGGTCAATTGAAGTTTTCGCTTCAAATGACAATGTTATGCATAGTTTAAATCTTCAGCCTTGCGATATTGATGTTTTTAATGGTGACTTTCTTTCGTGGCCTACATTCAGAGATCTTTTTTTCGGCGGTTTATATCAACAACAGCCGCCTTAGTAACATTGAAAAACTATGTTACTTGTTGAAAAAAACTAGTAGTGAAGCAAAAGATGTTATTTCAAAGTTCCCTTTGACGCATAGAAGTTTTGATTTAGCGTGGCAAGCATTGAAGGAGGCATATGACAATGTCCGTATATTAGTTAACAACCAACTTAAATTACTGTTTGATCTTCCGGTTCTTGACAATGAGTCATCTACGGGTTTAAAAAATCTGCAGCGGGCAATCAATGGATGCATATCGGCTATGGCGATCTACGACGTTTCTACGAACGATTGGGATCCCATATTAGTCTTTTTATGCATACAAAGATTACCTAAAAACATCGTCTCATTGTGGGAACAGACGGTCAAAAACAAATCGGCATTGTCATCTTGGAAGGATTTGGATCATTTCCTTCCGGAACGGATTCAAACCCTTACGTGTCTTCGAGATATTCGTGGCATAGATTCCTCTAGAAAATCTAAAGAGAAGGTGCGAGCTCATTTTACGAAGACAGCTCCTTCTGTTAATTCTTCTCATGGTCCTTCAGGTAGAGTGTGCGTTCTTTGTCCGAAATCTTTTCATCCTTTGCGTTTGTGTCCAGAATTCAACGAATTATCAGTAGAAGGTCGCTTTTCAGTACTCAAACCGTTCAATTGTTGTATTAATTGTCTTACGATTGGTCATGAGGTCAAAAAATGTATAAGTAAACATAACTGCGGTAAATGCAACAAGCGGCATCACACCCTTTTACATCGTGCGATGTCCAATCCTGCAGTTCCCGTTCCATCAACGACTTCTTCGAGGTCGATTTCAAACCAACCTTCTTCCCAATCTAGCAATGCGAATCCAAATCTTCCCTCGACTTCGTCAGGTGTATCGCACTCTGCCAATAGGCAAGTGTATCATATTTCGCACAACAAAAATGTTATATTAGGTACAGCAATGGTTAATTTAATTCATCAAGGTGTAACATACCCTGCTCGTGCCTTAATTGACCCAGCTTCTGAAGCTTCCTTCATTGCTGAAACCTTACAACGTCGTCTTGGTATTTCTATCACGTCGACACAATGTTATATTTATGTTATGTTATATTAGGTACAGCAATGGTTCATTTAATTCATCAAGGTGTAACATACCCTGCTCGTGCCTTAATTGACCCAGCTTCTGAAGCTTCCTTCATTACTGAAACCTTACAACGTCGTCTTGGTATTTCTACTACGTCGACACAAGCTACTATTTCTGGCATTAACCAAACCTTGTCCACTACACCAAGCAAATTGTGTTCGTTATGCATAGGTTCTCCTATCGATACATCAATATTCATGGAATTGTCAGCATTAGTGGTTCCCGCTATTTCTGGCAATTTACCATCTTTTTCACTTGGTGGTGACTTAATTTCCCGTTTGCCAAATATTCGTTTGGCTGATAGAAATTTCTATGAATCTAGATCAGTTGATCTACTCCTAGGCGCTGATTTATATCCTAGAATTCTTCTTCGAGGAATTCAATCCAACATTTTAGGGTCATTAATGGCTCAAAATACTGTTTTTGGCTGGATCATTACTGGTCCAATTCCCTCTTCCAACATAACGGTATTAACTACCACAATAAATTATTCCGAAGATAATCTTAACAAGACACTTCTTCGATTCTGGGAATTGGAAGAACCCCCAAAGCGCGCAATTCTGTCTCCTTCGGACAAGTTTTGTGAGGAAAATTACAAAAGTACAACGTGTCGGGACTCAGATGGCAGATATATTGTCAAACTTCCCATTATACCAGAATTCTCAGGTCAGCTTGGTCATTCCAGGACCAATTGTTTACGTCAATTTTTCCGTAATGAGGCTTCCCTCATTAGAAAACCACAAATTAAAACCATTTACGATGGGGTGGTCCGGGAATATTTAGAATTAGACCACATGAGACTGGTTTCGACTTCGTCAGCAAACTCTACGGTTTGCTACCTACCTCACCATCCGGTTATTAATCCGGATAAACAAACAACTAAATTGCGTGTGGTTTTCAATGCCTCAAACAAGACTTCTAATGGGAATAGTCTAAATGATATTCTTTATGTCGGCCCTACTCTTCAGTTGGATTTAGTCCTCCTTATTCTAAGATGGAGACTTTTCAAATTTGTTTTTAACTGCGACATAACACAAATGTACAGACAAATTAGAGTAGATCCTGCTCACACCCCCCTCCAAAGAATTGTTTTTCGGGATTCTCCCAACAAGCCGGTTCAAGATTTTGAACTTCAAACCGTAACATTCGGAGTAAATTGTGCTCCATATCTTGCCATTCGGACCTTACTGCAATTGGCCGATGACACAGAAAATGAATTTCCATTAGCTGCACATATCCTTCGGAAGTGCATGTACGTAGATGACGTCTTAACCGGCTATCACGATTTGGAGACAGCGCACAAATCTAGAGACCAACTAATCGGTGCTCTATCTTCCGCCAAATTTGAATTACGTAAATGGACAGCCAATGATCGCAGTATTTTACAACCACTTCCTTCAGATCATCTTTACGACGCTCAGCTTCTAACTTTCGTAGAAGCTAGCAGTTCAAAACCGCTGGGTATTCGTTGGAATGCACATCTGAACCATTTTTATTTCAGTGTAAACGCGCTGGAACATCGGTCCAAATATACTAAACGGGAAGTTTTGTCAACTATCGCAAAATTATTTGATCCTGTTGGATGGCTAGGACCAGTTATAGTGGTCGCAAAAATAATTATGCAACGTATTTGGCTCGACAACATTGGGTGGGATGATTCGCTTCCGTCTTCGACGGAACGTGAATGGCAGAAATTCGTTGAATCCTATCTTGACGTCAATTCGATTTCTATTCCTCGTTGGGTCCAATATTCTCCGAATTCCCAAGTCGAACTTCATGTCTTTTCTGATGCCTCAGAAAAGGCATACGCGGGGGTAGCTTACATTCGTGTTATAGATTCAAATGGCACCATTTTCACAAATCTTCTATCATGGCATTCTAAACGAGATTGATATTTCTTTTAACAAAATTTATTGCTGGACAGATTCAACAATTGTGCTTTCTTGGCCTCACAAAACGCCATCAACATGGTCTACTTTCTTAGCAAATAGGGTCTGTCGTATTCAGGAGAATGTTGGGCAAAATAAGTGGTTCCACGTTCTGTCTGAGGACAATCCTGCAGACTTAGGCAGTCGGGGGCTTTCTCCTTCGGAGTTGGCTTCATCACAAATTTGGTGGCATGGGCCACATTGGCTAGGTCCTGATAGTTCAAATTGGAATATTCAAAACGTTTCGCTTGATACTGTTGTCGAACTTCGCCCAGTTAAAAGTCATGTAACTTTTATACAAAACTATGAAGATATCTTAAATCGATTCTCTTCCATAGATACGGCGCTCCGCGCCATTGCATGTATTCTAAGGTTTTTCCATAATACACATTCAGCTCATCGAGGCAAATATCAGTTTGAAGGTTCCACCCCCACTAATTCTGAAATCCAAGCAGTCAAATTCCGTCTGGCAGCTTTAGCTCAAAAATCATTCTATTCTGAGGAATACTATGCGCTACTACACAAAAAGCCACTCAATTCGAAGAGTTCAATCTTATCCTTATATCCATTTCTGGATGAAACAGGGGTAATGCGCTTAAATGGACGCCTTGCACAGTGTCCAACTCTTTCCACTTCTGAACGTCATCCAATTTTGTTACCATACCATAGTAGATTCGCAAAACTTTTGTTGGAACAAATTCACATAGAGTCTATGCATGGAGGAAACCAATTAATGCTTCGCATTCTTCGTCTGGAATATTGGATTCCTCGTGCTACTTCGTTGATTAGAAAAACCATAAGGCATTGTAAAATATGCATTTTAGCGAAAAAACGTACATGTACATAAATCATGGCATCTCTTCCTCCGGAGAGAACTATTTTGTCCAGACCTTTCTCTACTACAGGTATTGATTTCGCTGGACCATTTGATATCAAATCCTTTACAGGTAGATATTGCAAAATTACACAAGGTTATGTTTGCGTTTTTGTGTGCTTTTCTACGAAAGCAATTCATTTAGAACCATCCTCTGATTTATCCACGGAAACATTTTTAGCAGCCTTTTATAAGTTTATTTCACGCCGTGGATGTCCCAAGACTATCTTCTCGGATAATGGTACCAATTTCGTTGGTGCATCTCGAGAGTTAGAACGAGAATTTAAACTGGCATTAAATGCAATTCGTAATAAACTCCGATCCAAGTTTCAATACCAAGAACTTGCATGGAAGTTTAATCCAGCCGGAGCTCCACATATGGGTTGACTCTGGGAAGCTGCTGTCAAAAGCATAAAAAATCACTTTCGAAAAATGACAAAAAATCTAAAATTTACATTTGAAGAATTTTCAACAATACTAACAAAAATAGAAGCTTGTTTAAATTCTCGTCCTCTCTGTCCTATGAATGATAGTCTTGATGATACGGTGGTGCTTACGCCTGGACATTTTCTTGTCGGGTCTCCAATCCTTGCTCCCCCAGAGCCCATTATAAACGAATCTCCTTTGGATATCGTGAACCGGTATCGAAAACTGAAAGCGCTCTCTCAACAATTCTGCCTTCGGTGGAAAGATGAATACTTAAAGAGCCTCCACCATCGCTATAAGTGGAAATTTCCGCAACGCGATATTCAAACGGATGATTTAGTAGTTCTTCGACATGAACAACTACCTCCCACTTCGTGGAAACTCGGTCGCGTCGTGAAAGTCTATCCGGGAATCGACGGTCATGTTAGAGTCGCGGACGTGAAGACGGAAAACGGTATCGTAAAACGACCCGTAGTTAAGCTTGTCATTCTGACCGACCACGAATTGATAGTTGTTCTCTCTTCACTGCGCCATCTCCATTTTTTCGCAGATATGGAAAACTTGAGCACGATGGCCGCTTCCCTCCCAATTGTGGATGACCACATCCCAATGTCAGATGAAGAGAGAGAGTTTGAAGATAACAATGTGGCTCCTTTAGGATCACAAGACTCGGCTTTTAAAGAGATTATAGAAGCTCCTAATCAGGAGTCTGCTCCGGGTCTTCAAGCCTGCCAAACCAGCTCATCGGCTGACAAGAAGATGGTTGCTTCTCCTCATCGGGAGAATAGCACAGCAACTGTGGCTCTCCCCAGCACCGCATCAGGAGAGTTGCACGGCAACTGTTGTGTCTAATCCGGGATTTTCGTCCAAAATGGCGGTTGATACCCTTCCGGTACTTCTTGCCAATATCGAAGAAGTAGGACCCGCTTCTCCTCATCGGGAGATTGCACACGCCAGTGATGAAAAAACAAAAAGCAATACGGCCACAATTCCTTGTGGTAATCGACCAGTGGCAGGACCTAATCGTCATCAGGGTCCAAAATGCCTAATGTGCATGCAGAGGCATTTCTTAAAGGATTGTCCTGATTTTCACAAGCTTCCTTGTGAGAAAAAGATTCGATTTGTGGTCCAGAATAACTTCTGTTCGAATTGCTTGACTCGGTCCCACATTCTCAGAGATTGCTTCAGTATTCGACGATGCAAGAAGTGTGGCAGTAACCACCACACACTTCTTCACTCCAACCAAATATTACATGGAAAAGTCCGCCCTTCGGGTAGTAGAGACTATACGTCTCGTGCATTTAATTCGTCGCCCTCGTCCAATTCAATTTCGTCCGCTAAAATAAAGACCTCTGCTAAACGTCCGTCTGTTCGCTCTCATCCGATATCGTCCGCCCCTTCAGGCGCCGTCCGTCCGATAGTTCAGCCCATTGTGACTCTGGGGCCTACAATGGTGGTACAAATTGTTCTTCCGGACCGAAAAGAACCAGTTCGAGCGCTATTGGATCCTTGTGCCGGACATAGTCGAATTTGCTCCACGCTGACTAGTAAACTCCAGCTCAGCTCCTTAAACGTTGGCCAGGATTTGTTCTGCGAACTGACTTTACAGTCTTTTCACGACCAGACGCAGCTGCTTCGTGTATCCGCACTTAGCATGCCCTTGAGACATGTGGTCACTCCCGCGCAATCTGCTCCAGACCTAATAAAAGACCACTATGCTGGGATGCAACTAGCAGATCCCGAATTCTACAAGTCCGCTCACATCGCACTAATTCTTGGTCCCGATGTGTACCCGAAGGTTATTAAATCTCAAACCCATTCGAGCCCAGGGTTCCCTTGGGCTCAACTTACTATCTTTGGTTGGGTGGTATCCGGTCCTTGCCCACTGTGAAGTTGCCCGAGATGATCGGCCTAGATCGAGACCAATGGTCTAAAATTTGTTTAAGGCAATCTTGTATTGCCTGGATGGTTCATCGACCATCACTTGTTTTTGAAAAAATGAAAAAAAATAAACTGAATAAAGAAAATGCTCAAAAAATTGACGGTTACACCTTCTATTTATTTGTAGTTTTAAACCTATAGATATAAGCATAATTGTTGTAACATACCTAGATGTTTCAAGGGAGGCGGTAATGTTTAATTTACAATTAAATTATAAACCTAAAATGCAACTCGTCATTATTTCTAATTATTTGCCATCATACCATTTTATTCAACTTTGAACTTTCGTTCAAAGTTAGCGATGGCAAATTCTAACGAGTATTATCTGTCAATTTGAGCGGCTCTTGAGACATCTTGGCTTTCTCGTTGCTTTTTCTTGACTTGTTTTACGGATCTTCGTCCTAACAACATCTTTGCAACACCAATCGTCCAACAAGGTAAATATTAGTTCTTCGGCTAATATAAAAACATTAATAAAACCGCCAATTTTTTATTTTAAAATACTAATTTTCCTGTGTTTTATTTTCCTTTAATTTTATTTACACTGCTCCGCAACAATATATATATATATTATATTATTATATTATATTATATTATATTATATTATATTATATTATATTATATTATATTATATATATTATATTATATTATATTATATTATATTATATTATATTTTATATTATATTATATTATATTATATTATATTATATTATATTATATTATATTATATTATATTATATTATATTATATTATATTATATTATATTATATTATATTATATTATATTATATTATATTATATTATTATATTATATTATATTATATTATATTATATTATATTATATTATATTATATTATATTATATTATATTATATTATATTATATTATTATATATTATATTATATTATATTATATTATATTATATTATATTATATTATATTATATTATATTATATTATATTATTATATTATATTATATTATATTATATTATATTATATTATATTATATTATATTATATTATATTATATTATATTATATTATATTATATTATATATATTATATTATATTATATTATATTATATTATATTATATTATATTATATTATATTATATTATATTATATTATATTATATTATATTATATTATATTATATTATATATATTATATTATATATATTATTATATTATATTATATTATATTATATTATATTATATTATATTATATTATATTATATTATATATTATATTATATATATTATATTATATTATATTATATTATATATATTATATTATATTATATATATTATATATATTATATTATATTATATTATATTATATTATATTATATTATATTATATTATATTATATTATATTATATTATATTATATTATATTATATTATATTATATTATATTATATATATTATATTATATTATATTATATTATATTATATTATATTATATTATATTATATTATATTATATTATATTATATTATACTCGATTCTATATGGCACAACGGTTTGATTTTTAAACTTCACAAGTTTGGTTATCCCGTTTACCTACAAAAGATTGTACGCAGTTTTCTGCGAGAGGCACTTTGCTGTACAAATCCCCAAAATGCATTCCATCTGCAAAGTATCTAGGAATACAATTAGAAATCTCACATTTAGAGATCACGTTGTAACTTCACCAGAAAAAGCAGTAAAATGTGGTCGAGCTCTATTTCCACTACTCAACCGCAAATCCAATCTTCATATAAACAAGTAAAAAAACATTAAGCTCGGCCGGGCCAAACTTTTAATACCCTCCACCTTAGGGTAAAGGAAACATTAGAAGAAATTTGACAACAACCATTAAAATGTAGAATATTGGGAGGTATGGGGGCTATACCAAATCGTGGACCTACACATGCAATGTTTCGCCACAGGAACTAGGACCCATTACGACCCACAAATACCATTTTTGAGACAAATCAGTGCAATAATGTGGCAAAAACCATTAAAATACCGAATATATATATACATATAATATATACATACAATGTTTCGCCACAGGAACAAGGACCCATTACGACCCACAAATACCAATTTTTAGACAAATCAGTGTAAAAATTTGCAAAAACCATTAAAATACCGAATATCGGGAGGTACCGTTATATGGGGACTATACCAAATCGTGGACCCATACATGCAATGTTTCGCTACCGGAGCTGGAACCCATTATGACCAACAAATACCAATTTTTAGACAAATCCGTGAAAAAATGTGGCAAAAAAAATAATCAAAATATCGAATATCGAGAGGTACCTTTATATGGGGGCTATACCAAAACGTGGACCTATACATGCAATGTTTTGCACACGCTCAGGAACCCGTTATGACGTGAAAAAATGTGGCATAAGTCATCAAAATACCGAATATCGGGAGGTACCGTTATATGGGTATTATACCAGAACGTGGACCGATATATTTCATTTTCAATACCAACCATCTCAGACACAATACAAATTGCTCTGCTAAATTTTGGCGCTCTACGTCAAATAATGTGGGCTGTATCGTGATTTCAACAGACAGACAACGTTACATCGGCTTAGAATTTTATGCTGATTATGAATATATATACTTTATGGTGTCTACGACGAATATTCAAGGATGCTACAAACGGAATGACAAAGTTAATATTCCCTCCTTTCCAAGGTGGAGGGTATAAAAACAAGTTGCTACTTTATAAAGTGTGCATCCGCGCAATTATGTGTTATAGCTGTCCGGTATGGCATGGTTTGTGCGGAAAAACTCACATCAAAAAGTTACAAATAATTAAAAAAAAAATCTAAAAATTATATATGGTCTTAATAGACGATATTCCACACAACTTCTCCATCAACGGCACCAAGAGGATATGATCATCCCTTTCCCATATTGAAATGCGTAATAGCTCTTTAAATTTTACATTGCTAAAGAAATTGCATAATTGAGAAATTAATCTTAATGTAAAAATACATTTTAAATCTTGGCTATTAGCTTTCTAAAAGGTTTTTACCTCTCTTAATTTTGTATATAACTATTAAAAAATGTTTCCTTATAAAATTTAAAAATATCCTATTTTCTGCAATACTTTTAGTTTTGTCTTATAAATTGTTATGTATTATATATTGTTTAATTGTATACTGATAGACGAATATTATTTTGCTTTTGTTAGTGGTTATGAGACGTCATCGATTTATTATTTATCGAGGTTGTTGTGTTGAGCCATTTGGATCTGCTACAACCGGTCTTATTTCCGTCTTTTTAACTGGTTCTTTTTTATTTGTTTTTTTTTTAATATTGCTTTTCACGCTAAGTTTTTTGTTGTTATATGGCATCGAAGTGCCATTGGCCGTTTGTTGGGCGTTGTGCTTGCCTTGCTAGTTTGCTTGCTGTTCTTGTTTTGTTCAACCGCTATTCATGTTCTTTAGCCCTTGTTTTTAGCTTTTAAGCTTCCCGTTTCAGTTTATTTGCCTCCTGTTGATGATGCTGCGGTGTTTGCTGGGCTACTTTTTAACATTGTTTTTCACTATTTGAAAATTCCTCAGAATTGAATTTGCTACCTTTCATTACTTTAAAATTAAATTGAAATTAGTGTTCTGTTTCTGGCAATTTGTTGGTCGAGGGTAAATGTGACAAGGATTATCAAAATACCGAATTTCGGTGGGTATAGTTGTATGCGTGCTATAGGAAAACATGGACCTACATATTGCGAACCACAAATACCAAATTTTAGACAAATCCCTGAAAAAACGTGGCAAAAATCAACAACACACCGAATATCGGGAAGTACCGTTATATGAGGGCTATACAAAACGTGGACATATGCATGCAATGTTTCGCCACGGGAGCTAGAATCCATTATGACCTAAAAAGTGTGGCGAACAATATAGCTACCATATAGCAGTCATATAGACATATTTCCACGCAACTGTTTCCAACTTGATATTAAGAGTTAATTCTTCTGGGGTTGTAGCTCCGGTGGCGGAACAATCTATGTACATAACTACGTATTACTACCTCCCCATATAACGGCACCTCTCGAAATTCGGTATTTTGATAATCCTAATATATAACTACAAAATTGTTTAATATTTTTAATTTAAGGCTCGAAATATATTAACATTTTTAGCCTAATTTCGTCTATATAGGTTCCCGTTTTGGTCTGGCCACCATATAACGGCTCAATTATTATAATTTTTTTACCCTCCACCATAGTATGGAGTGTATATTAAGTTTGTCGTTCCGTTTTTTATACCTCGAGATATAAATCTTAGACACCATAATCTTGATCAGCATAAAATTCTATGTCGATTTAGCAATGTCCGTCCGTCTGTGAAAATTCCTAGCTTCCGAACAAAATAAAGTAGGTTGATACAATTTTAGTCAAATTTGTATTATGTCTGCAGAACTTTTGGGATTGAAAATGGGTCATAAAACTTCACGTTTTGGTATAGCCCACATATATTTGTGTCTCCCTTTGTTCGGTATTTTGGTGATTTAAACTACATTATTCACCGGAAATGTTTCAAATTTGGTATTTGAAGTTCGTAAAGGGTACTAAAGCCTATGACAGCAATTTTTCTGTGCAAGTCTACGTTTTCGTATAGCCCTCATATGACGGTAGCTCCAGATATTCGGTATTTTGATAATTTTGGCGACACTATTCACCGGAACTGTTTCAAATTTCGTATTTGAAGTTCGTAATGGGTACTACAGCCTATGACAAGAGATTGTCTGTGCAGGCCCACGACTTCGTGTAGTCCCCATATAGCGGTACCTCCAGATATTCGGTATTTTGATGAATTTAGCGACAATATTCATCGGAATTGTTTCAAATTTTGTATATGAAATTCGTAATGGGTTCTATATCCTATAACAGCAAATTGTCTGCGCAAGTCCACATTTTCGTATAGCCCCCATATAACGGTACCTCCCTATATGATGATTTTAGCTACATTATTCACCGAAATTGTTTAAAATTTGTTGTTTGATGTTCGTTATGAATACTACAGCCTAAGACAAAAAAGTGTTTGTGCAGGTCCACGTCTTCGTATAGCCCAAATATAACGGTACCTCCCTATATTCGATCTTTTGATGATTTTAGCTGCATTATTCACCGAGTTTTTTTAATGACAAAATTTTCCTGTGCTGGTCCACGTCGTCGTATATAATATAACGGCTACGTTAGGTATATTTAAGATTTAAGCAGAACTTTTAACGGATTTTTTTTATACCCTCCATCATTTTATGTAGGGTGGACTTACTTTGTGATTTTGTTTGTAACTTCTCGCAACACACATGAGAGACCCTACCGTATTCAGGCCACTTTCGAACGAATTGAGGTAGATTTCTAAGATAGATTTCAAAGTTCCAAATTTGTATTACAGACTATGACAAAACATTGCGTATTCAAGTCCACGTCTTCGCACAGCCACCATATAACGATATTTTCCGATATACGTTATCCACAATATCTTTTTCATATTATGTATTTGCAGTTCGTTATGAATAATTCAACCTATGACAGAAATTGTATATGTAGATGATGATATTAGCGACATTATTCACTTGAATTTTTTTCATATATCGTATTAAACGTTCGCAATGAGTACTACAACCTATGACAGGAAATTGACTATGCAGGTCCACATCTTCGTAAACCTAGCATATTGTGGTTTTGAATGAAACGGTATTATTCTGCGAAACTTCTTTAAAGTTCTTAAAGTGGTGGGTAGTATTAAAGTTCTATCCGGCCGAACTTAGGTACTTTTTTTCTTGTTTATAATTTAGATATTTTTGCTTGATACCCCAATCTAATTTCCTGAAACATCCTCTTCAATTCATTTAGAGATTGAATTAACTGTTCTAGCTCAGGTCATATTAACAATTGTGTGTTTTGTTACTACAATATTAAATTTAATATATAAACTTATATTTGTTATGTCGTATTGTTCATATTTTTGGCATATTTTCAAGGGATAAAAGTTTCTGCTAAATACCCGACAAATTATCCACACTGGCCCAACACGATTTTGCCGTAACCGTAGGGTTAGAGTTTTGGACAAAATTATACAATTTTGTATGGTCATTTGAAACTGAGAATAGCACTTGTGTGAATAATAACAAAATGCTTAATATTTGTAATGCTGTAATGCTAATGTCTCTTTCAGGCGAAATCGCATATCACTGAAAAGAGAACTTCTTCACTTCACTTTTGTGATGATTTCGTAGACATATATTGTCAGAAATAGTATATATAGAAAATATACACAGGAATCATACAATATCTACAAGTGCCAAATTTTGTTCAAATATATTTGAACTGGAAAAAAGTGCTGAGTGCGATGGTGCTGTGACCTGTTGGAATGTCGAAGGTCTGCGGCCAAAATGTTTGTTTTAAAGCCGTGGGCATTTAATACACCTTCCAGAATATTTACGCGATAATATTCGGCATTTATTCTGATGCCACGGTCGATTAATGCGAGCGGAGAGCGACCATCGGCTGTTCTGGCGGCCCACATAATCGCCATCGCCGGCGCTTGATTTTTGGTGGCCACCCAAAGGTGCAAATTTTCAGCTGACCTCTTTGGCAAGTAAACAAGATAATTTTGTTTGGTTACAAACTGCAGGACAACGAATGTTTTCTAGTCGTAGAAAATCAAATTAGGCAGTTCACCACTTTCGGCCAAGCGAAGCAAATTTTTAGCTATTTTGAGTCTATTTTTTACTGTTTCTTGCACTTTTTGGAATTTCAATGGCTTCTTTTCCAATATTTGCCGAATGGAATATTGCGATACGTCAGCTCACGAGAAATTTCTCGGCGGTTTGGATAGCGGGTTTCAATTAAGTCGCTTCATTACTTTTCGAACCATTTCTGCTTATATTGCTGTTTTCTTACATCCACTTCCTTGACGTAGGGCTACACTACCAGTATCACGGTAACGAGCGATGCATCGCACATTTAAATGCTGAAGTGCTCTAACGATAGCTACTTGTGGTATTCCAGCCAAACATAAAGAAATCACACTATCACGCTTGAGTTCCATAACGAATAACTTTTTTTCTGGAAAATGCTCACCAAAATGCTTTTGTACGCTTGTAAACAATATAATGGTTTGTCACTGGAATAATTATAATAGCTGTTGGACGTGTGGCTGGGAAATGACAGCCATCTGTAGTAGGTTGCAGTTTTTTCATGTCACCTTGTACAATTATATGGGCGCTATAGGAGATCGATACGATCGAACTTTTTTGTAGGGATTCTAACTCCACTGAGTAGAGTTAGTATCTAAGATTATTGTTGAAAACGGGGGACAACAATATAAATTTGCAAAACACTACCAATACAATAAGTATTCTGTCGATGCTCACGTCTATTGTCTGGAAATGAGACACCTGAAAAGAAACCTTAATTGAAAAACGACGCCATCTGGCGACCTGAACTTTCTTCAAAAACATCAAGAAAATTATTTGTTTTTTGTTGGTGGTTATGAGACGTCATCGATTTATTATATATAGAGTTTGTTATATATAGAGATTTGCTACAACCGGGCTTATTTCCGTCTTTTTAACAGGTTTTTCTATATTTGCTATTTTTATACCCTCCACCATAGTATGGACGATATATTAAGAAATATTCATTTTAGACCCCAAATTTGACAGAAAATTGTCTGTGCAGGTCCACGTCTTTGCATATCCCCCATATAACGGTACCCCCGATATTCGGTTTTTGGATAATTTTAGCGACATTATTCACCGGCAAATTTAGTGTTTGAAGTTCGTAGTGGATACTACAGCCAACGGTACCTCCCTATATTCGTTATTTTGATGATTTTAGCTACCTTATTCACCGATTCATGTTTCGCATTTGAGTATTTTAATGGTTTATGACGAAAGTTGCACCTATAGGTATACGTCGTCGTATAAACCCTAATATAACGGCTACATTCGGTATTTTTGGCAAAGTCCTCAAAATACCGAGTATCGGCAGGTACCGTTGTATGGCGGCTATACAAAAACATACAATGATTCGCCACCGGAGCTAGAACCCATTATGACCTACAAATACCAAGTTTAAGACTATTCCGTGTGTCTGCGTAGGCAATAAACAAAGAGAAAATAAAATAAAGCAAAGGGTTTTAGTTTTTTTCGTAATAAACACATAAAATATCTCTTTATTAAAAATTTTTCGGAAAAACAATATTATTACTGTTTAATTTACAATTAAATCTAAGCTTAAAATGCAACTCGTCATTATTTCTAATAATTTGCCATCATACCATTTTATTCAACTTTGAACTTTCGTTCAAAGTTAGCGATGGCAAATTCTAACGAGTATTATCTGTCAATTTGCGCGTCTCTTGAGACATCTTGGTTTTCTCGTTGCTTTTTTCACTTCTCTTGTTTCACGGATCTTCGTCCAATAAACATCTCTGCAACACCATTGTACAACAAAGGTAAATTATATATTAGTTTTTCGACTAATATAAATCATCAATAAAACCGCCAATTTTTAATTCAAAAATACTAATTTTCCTGTGTTTTATTTTCCTTTAATTTTATTTACACTGCTCCGCAACATTTTTGGTCACTTCGAACCGAGATACGGGCTTTCCAGCAACAACAACTAACTTGGTTCTCCTTTTTTTCATCTACAAGGTTTGACATCGTCAACACAACCAACCAAAATCATCAACTCTCGCCAATCATTTCATCATAATCATCATTTATTTCCATAAAATTATCCATTCATCACTAAAAGGTACGTACCGTCATTTTTAGTGAGCATAAACGCGAGTGTTTGATAAAAAAATATTGTCAAAAAAAATATTACATTCAAACAAAAACAAATATAGTGCTTAACTACGGTCGTTCGTTTGTTTGTCCGTCCGTCGGTAATTCACTTTTTCATAATTTCCAACAGTGCCGGTTTCTCATTGTGTGTAATAATTCTCTTCAAGAATATTACACTCAAAATACATTTGCACATATTCGCTCGTATTTACGATTTACGCGTAAAACGAAATAAAAAGTGTGGTGCAAATAAATAAGCAGTGATCTGTGATTTACATTGTTGTTGTGATTGGTGCTTTTGTGTTTTTCAACACAAAAGAGAATTCAAATAACAATAACAACATACTAGTGGTAAATATAACAACAACAATACGATCACATATCAGTGCTGTATGCTTGTGGTTGACTGACTTGTGTTAGGTAGTCAGTAACCACCACACCGTGTAATAGGTGTGTTCATTACTATAAGTGAAAATTGTTTATTGGGTCTGTTCGGGCCAAAATTAAAAAATATTTTTTTTTTCAAAAATTTTAATTTTTCTTAAAAGTTTTAACGGCTTTGTTGGAAATTAGTTATATCGTTATTGAATTCACCCTACATTCGGTCGTTTCGCATATAATCCTAATAATATTCGTTATTATATATATTAAAACGATATTTTATTTAAATTTTTGAATATTTTAAACATTTATTTCTGTTTTTTATTAATTCTTGATTGCGATTTTGGTTTGTAGCGTGCATTTTACAGTCCGTGCACCCTACATTTGGTCATAAATTCAAGAAAAAATCAAAATTTTATAGATTTTTTGCGATTTTTGGTCATTTTTTCTTGGTTTTTAAATTATTTCTTTTCGGAAATAATTTTCTCGTGTATTATTCAATACACATAACTTAATTTGCAGTATTCTTCGATACATATAAACAAAACAACGTGTATTATTCGATACACAGTGAAAATATATACGATTTTCACTACATCGAGAAAGAGTATTTTATATTTTTTCTCATTTATATCAATTGTTTTCTTTTTAAAGCTTAAAAAGTAATATTCTTTGTTTTGGTGTTGCAATTGTTAGTATTCGCTAACAAATAAAATCATTTACTTGAAATTTTGAAGTTTCTATAAAATTTAAAAACATTTTGTATCCATTTTACTTGATTTTCATCCAGTAAAACTTTTTTGATTATTCAAGATGTCACTTTCTACACTTGATTATTTTATCAGATCAACTGATGCTATCATTCAATTCGAAAGCAGCTTCAATGCTCTTCGAGATGAAGATCTCGATATTTACATTCTTGAAGTTCAATCTTCTGAAGCTAAGTCGCTTTGGGATAAAGTGAAAGATACGTATGACAAATGCCTTACGTCAATCAAACTTGCTGGCGAGGACCAAGAAACGGACCTCGAATCAGCACAAAGTAAATATAATGCTGCATTTAAGGCATATGTCAACGTAATTGCATCAACCAATAGAAAATTGGATCAGCTTCGTGCTTCGCAAAAGCCCTCCAATTCTTCTTCAATCCAATCTCTACGTTCAAACTCTGATCATTTATCCCAAACAAATCCTCCTTCGAATTTGAATTCCAACTTCTCTAGTACTCCTAGAAGAGATGCCTCCCATCCTGATGATATTCTCTCGTTGTCTGGTGTTTCACACCAAACGGGAAGGTCAATTGAAGTTTTCGCTTCAAATGACAATGTCATGCATAGTTTAAATCTTCCGCCTTGCGATATTGATGTTTTTAATGGTGACTTTCTTTCGTGGCCTACATTCAGAGATCTTTTTTCGGCGGTTTATATCAACAACAGCCGCCTTAGTAACATTGAAAAACTATGTTACTTGTTGAAAAAAACTAGTGGTGAAGCGAAAGATGTTATTTCAAAGTTCCCTTTGACGCATAGAAGTTTTGATTTAGCGTGGCAGGCATTGAAGGAGGCATATGACAATGTCCGTATATTAGTTAACAATCAACTTAAATTACTTTTTGATCTTCCGGTTCTTGACAATGAGTCATCTTCGGGTTTAAAAAATCTTCAGCGGGCAATCAATGGATGCATATCGGCTATGGCGATCTACGACGTTTCTACGAACGATTGGGATCCCATATTAGTCTTTTTATGCATACAAAGATTACCTAAAAACACCGTCTCATTGTGGGAACAGACGGTCAAAAACAAATCGGCATTGTCATCTTGGAAGGATTTGGATCATTTCCTTACGGAACGGATTCAAACCCTTACGTGTCTCCGAGATATCCGTGGCATAGATTCCTCTAGAAAATCTGAAAAGAAGGTGCGAGCTCATTTTACGAAGACAGCTCCTTCTGTTAATTCTTCTCATGGTTCTTCAGGTAGAGTGTGCGTTCTTTGTCCGAAATCTGTTCATCCTTTGCGTTTGTGTCCAGAATTCAACAAATTATCAGTAGAAGGTCGCTTTTCAGTACTCAAACGGTTCAATTGTTGTATTAATTGTCTTACGATTGGTCATGATCTCAAAAAATGTATAAGTAAACATAACTGCGGTAAATGCAACAAGCGGCATCACACCCTTTTACATCGTGCGATGTCCAATCCTGCAGTTCCCGTTCCATCAACGACTTCTCCGAGGTCAATTTCAAACCAACCTTCTTCCCAATCTAGCAATGCGAATCCAAATCTTCCCTCGACTTCGTCAGGTGTATCGCACTCTGCCAATAGGCAAGTGTATCATATTTCGCACAACAAAAATGTTATTTTAGGTACAGCAATGGTTCATTTAATTCATCAAGGTATAACATACCCTGCTCGTGCCTTAATTGACCCAGCTTCTGAAGCTTCCTTCATTACTGAAAACTTACAACGTCGTCTTGGTATTTCTACTACGTCGACACAAGCTACTATTTCTGGCATTAACCAAACCTTATCCACTACATCAAGCAAATTGTGTTCGTTATGCATAGGTTCTCCTATCGATACATCAATATTCATGGAATTGTCAGCATTAGTGGTTCCCGCTATTTCTGGCAATTTACCATCTTTTTCACTTGGTGGTGACTTAATTTCCCGTTTGCCAAATATTCGTTTGGCTGATAGAAATTTCTATGAATCTAGATCAGTTGATCTACTCCTAGGCGCTGATTTATATCCTAGAATTCTTCTTCGAGGAATTCAATCCAACATTTTGGGGTCATTAATGGCTCAAAATACTGTTTTTGGCTGGATCATTACTGGTCCAATTCCCTCTTCCAACATAACGGTATTAAGTACCACAATTAATTATTCCGAAGATAATCTTAACAAGACACTTCTTCGATTCTGGGAATTGGAAGAACCTCCAAAGCGCGCAATTCTGTCTCCTTCGGACAAGTTTTGTGAGGAAAATTACAAAAGTACAACGTATCGGGACTCAGATGGCAGATATATTGTCAAACTTCCCATTATACCAGAATTCTCAGGTCAGCTTGGTCATTCCAGGACCAATTGTTTACGTCAATTTTTCCGTAATGAGGCTTCCCTCATTAGAAAACCACAAATTAAAACCATTTACGATGGGGTGGTCCGGGAATATTTAGAATTAGACCACATGAGACTGGTTTCGACTTCGTCAGCAAGCTCTACGGTTTGCTACCTACCTCACCATCCGGTTATTAATCCGGATAAACAAACAACTAAATTGCGTGTGGTTTTCAATGCCTCAAACAAGACTTCTAATGGGAATAGTCTAAATGATATTCTTTATGTCGGCCCAACTCTTCAGTTGGATTTAGTCCTCCTTATTCTAAGATGGAGACTTTTCAAATTTGTTTTTAACTGCGACATAACACAAATGTACAGACAAATTAGAGTAGATCCTGCTCACACCCCCCTCCAAAGAATTGTTTTTCGGGATTCTCCCAACAAGCCGGTTCAAGATTTTGAACTTCAAACCGTAACATTCGGAGTAAATTGTGCTCCATATCTTGCCATTCGGACCTTACTGCAATTGGCCGATGACACAGAAAATGAATTTCCATTAGCTGCACATATCCTTCGGAAGTGCATGTACGTAGATGACGTCTTAACCGGCTATCACGATTTGGAGACAGCGCACAAATCTAGAGACCAACTAATCGGTGCTCTATCTTCCGCCAAATTTGAATTACGTAAATGGACAGCCAATGATCGCAGTATTTTACAACCACTTCCTTCAGATCATCTTTACGACGCTCAGCTTCTAACTTTCGTAGAAGCTAGCAGTTCAAAACCGTTGGGTATTCGTTGGAATGCACAGCTGGACCATTTTTATTTCAGTGTAAACGCGCTGGAACATCGGTCCAAATATACTAAACGGGAAGTTTTGTCAACTATCTCTAAATTATTTGATCCAGTTGGATGGCTAGGACCAGTTATAGTGGTCGCAAAAATAATTATGCAACGTATTTGGCTCGACAACATTGGTTGGGATGATTCGCTTCCGTCTTCGACGGAACGTGAATGGCAAAAATTCGTTGAATCCTATCTTGACGTCAATTCGATTTCTATTTCTCGTTGGGTCCAATATTCTCCGAATTCCCAAGTCGAACTTCATGTCTTTTCTGATGCCTCAGAAAAGGCATACGCGGGGGTAGCTTACATTCGTGTTATAGATTCAAATGGCACCATTTTCACAAATCTTCTATCATGTAAAACAAAAGTAGCTCCGCTCAAATCTATTTCTTTACCTCGTTTAGAATTATGCGGTGCAGTGCTGGCATCCGAACTTCTAAAAGGCATTCTAAACGAGATTGATATTTCTTTTAACAAAATTTATTGCTGGACAGATTCAACAATTGTGCTTTCTTGGCTTCAAAAAACGCCATCAACATGGTCTACCTTCGTAGCAAATAGGGTCTGTCGTATTCAGGAGAATGTTGGGCAAAATAAGTGGTTCCACGTTCGGTCTGAGGACAATCCTGCAGACTTAGGCAGTCGGGGGCTTTCTCCTTCGGAGTTGGCTTCATCACAAATTTGGTGGCATGGGCCACAATGGCTAGGTCTTGATAGTTCAAATTGGAATATTCAAAACGTTTCGCTTGATACTGTTGTCGAACTTCGCCCAGTTAAAAGTCATGTAACTTTTATACAGAACTATGAAGATATCTTAAATCGATTCTCTTCCATAGATACGGCGCTCCGCGCCATTGCATGTATTCTAAGGTTTTTCCATAATACACATTCAGCTCATCGAGGCAAATATCAGTTCGAAGGTTCCACCCCCACTAATTCTGAAATCCAAGCAGTCAAATTCCGTCTGGCTGCTTTAGCTCAAAAATCGTTCTATTCTGAGGAATACTATGCGTTACTACACAAAAAGCCACTCAATTCGAAGAGTTCAATTTTATCCTTAAATCCATTTCTGGATGAAACAGGGGTAATGCGCTTAAATGGACGCCTTGCCCAGTGTCCAACTCTTTCCACTTCTGAACGTCATCCAATTTTGTTACCATACCGTAGTAGATTCGCAGAACTTTTGTTGGAACAAATTCACATAGAGTCTATGCACGGAGGAAACCAATTAATGCTTCGCATTCTTCGTCTGGAATATTGGATTCCTCGTGCTACTTCGTTGATTAGAAAAACCATAAGGCATTGTAAAATATGCATTTTAGCGAAAAAACGTACATGTACACAAATCATGGCATCTCTTCCTCCGGAGAGAACTATTTTGTCCAGACCTTTCTCTACTACAGGTATCGATTTCGCTGGACCATTTGATATCAAATCCTTTACAGGTAGATATTGCAAAATTACAAAAGGTTATGTTTGCGTTTTTGTGTGCTTTTCTACGAAAGCAATTCATTTAGAACCATCTTCTGATTTATCCACGGAAACATTTTTAGCAGCCTTTTATAGGTTTATTTCACGCCGTGGATGTCCCAAGACTATCTTCTCGGATAATGGTACCAATTTCGTTGGTGCATCTCGAGAGTTAGAACGAGAATTTAAACTGGCATTAAATGCAATTCGTAATAAACTCCGATCCAAGTTTCAATACCAAGAACTTGCATGGAAGTTTAATCCAGCCGGAGCTCCACATATGGGTGGACTCTGGGAAGCTGCTGTCAAAAGCTTCAAAAATCACTTCCGAAAAATGACTAAAAATCTAAAATTTACATTTGAAGAATTTTCAACAATACTAACAAGAATAGAAGCTTGTTTAAATTCTCGTCCTCTCTGTCCTATGAATGATAGTCTTGATGATATGGTGGCGCTTACGCCTGGACATTTTCTTGTCGGGTCTCCAATCCTTGCTCCCCCAGAGCCTATCATAAACGAATCTCCTTTGGATATCGTGAACCGGTATCGAAAACTGAAAGCGCTCTCTCAACAATTCTGCCTTCGGTGGAAAGATGAATATTTAAAGAGCCTCCACCATCGCTATAAGTGGAAATTTCCGCAACGCGATATTCAAACGGATGATTTAGTAGTTCTTCGACATGAGCAACTACCTCCCACTTCGTGGAAACTCGGTCGCGTCGTTAAAGTCTATCCGGGAATCGACGGTCATGTTAGAGTCGCGGACGTGAAAACGGAAAACGGTATCGTAAAACGACCCGTAGTTAAGCTTGTCATTCTGACCGACCAAGATTAGATAGTTGTTCTCTCTTCACTGCGCCATCTCCATTTTTTCGCAGATATGGAAAACTTGAGCACGATGGCCGCTTCCCTCCCAATTGTGGATGACAACATCCCAATGTCGGATGAAGAGAGAGAGTTTGAAGATAACAATGTGGCTCCTTTAGGATCACAAGACTCGGCTTTTAAAGATATTATCGAAGCTCCTAATCAGGAGTCTGCTCCGGGTCTTCAAGCCTGCCAAACCAGCTCATCGGCTGACAAGAAGATGGTTGCTTCTCCTCATCGGGAGAATAGCACAGCAACTGTGGCTCTCCCCAGCACCGCATCGGTTGTCTCTCCTCATCAGGAGAGTTGCACGGCAACTGTTGTGTCTAATCCGGGATGTTCGTCCCAAATGGCGGTTGATACCCTTCCGGTACTTCTGCCCAATATCGAAGAAGTAGGACCCGCTTCTCCTCATCGGGAGATTGCACGAGCTCGTTCTGCTTCTACTTGGACTATTCCTTCGGCGTCTCCCCATCGGGAGCTTGCACACGCCAATGAGGAAAACACAACAAAAAGTACGGCCACAATTCCTTGTGGTAATCGACCAGTGGCAGGATATAATCGTCCACAGGGTCCGAAATGCTCAATATGCATGCAGAGGCATTTCTTGAAAGATTGTCCCGAGTTCCACAAGCTACCTTGTGTGAAGAGAATTCGATTTGTGGTGCAGAATAATTTCTGTTCGAATTGTTTGACCCGATCACATATTCTAAGAGATTGTTTCAGTGTGCGACGATGCAAGAAGTGCAACAATAACCACCACACACTTCTCCACTCCAACCAAACACTCCATGGAACTGTCCGCCCTTCGGGTAGTAGAGGCTACACGTCTCGTACGTTACATTCGTCGCCCTCGTCCAATTCAAATTCGTCCGCTACAAAGAAGACCTCTGTTAAACGTCCGTTTGGCCACTCTCATCCGATATCGTCAGCCCCTTCGGGCGCCGTCCGTCCGATAGTTCAGTCCATACAGCCCATTGTGACTCTGGGGCCTACAATGGTGGTACAAATTGTTCTTCCGGACCGAAAAGTACCAGTTCGAGCGCTATTGGATCCTTGTGCTGGACATAGTCGAATTTGCTCAACGCTGACTAGTAAACTCCAGCTCAGCTCCTTAAACGTTGGCCAGGATTTGTTCTGCCAACTGACTTTACAGTCTTTTCACGACCAGACGCAGCTGCTTCGTGTATCCGCACTTAGCATGCCCTTGAGACATGTGGTCACTCCTGCGCAATCTGCTCCAGACCTAATAAAGGACCACTATGCTGGGGTGCAACTAGCTGATCCCGAATTCTACAAGTCCGCTCACATCGCACTAATTCTTGGTCCCGATGTGTACCCGAAGGTTATTAAATCTCAAACCCATTCGAGCCCAGGGTTCCCTTGGGCTCAACTTACTATCTTTGGTTGGGTGGTATCCGGTCCTTGCCCACTGTGAAGTTGCCCGAGATGATCGGCCTAAATCGAGACCCATGGTCTAAAATTTGTTGAAGGCAATCTTCTATTGTCTTGATGGTTCATCGACCATCACTTGTTTTTGAAAAAAAAATGAAAAAAAAAATAAATAAACTGAATAAAGAATGCTCAAAAAAATTGACGGTTATACCTTTCATTTATTTGTATTTTAATCTTTAGATCTAAGCATTATTGTTTAAACATACCTAGATGTTTCAAGGGCGGCGGTAATGTTTAATTTACAATTAAATCTAAGCTTAAAATGCAACTCGTCATTATTTCTAATAATTTGCCATCATACCATTTTATTCAACTTTGAACTTTCGTTCAAAGTTAGCGATGGCAAATTCTAACGAGTATTATCTGTCAATTTGCGCGTCTCTTGAGACATCTTGGTTTTCTCGTTGCTTTTTTCACTTCTCTTGTTTCACGGATCTTCGTCCAATAAACATCTCTGCAACACCATTGTACAACAAAGGTAAATTATATATTAGTTTTTCGACTAATATAAATCATCAATAAAACCGCCAATTTTTAATTCAAAAATACTAATTTTCCTGTGTTTTATTTTCCTTTAATTTTATTTACACTGCTCCGCAACAATTACCTTTTTTACAATTGGTTTGTTGCGGACGAAAATCCAACGCCAGTAAAGATAAAGAGTAAGTTAAAAACAACGAGTACTCTCGGTCTGGCAAAGGGGCGGAAACCCCTTAGTTATTCGTTAGAATTTGACATCACTCACTTGGTGCGAAAACAAAAAGTTGCATCGCGCAAGTAATGAGCAAATTCTTAGGAAGAAAAACATTCCATATTTTAGGATAATTTTAGTTAAACATATGCCGGCCACATTGAAACGATGTTGCCCAAAGATGTTGCAACTTATGAACTACTTGTAAGCTATTGAGTATTGTGTAAATTCAAGGGTAGAACCGTCATATATCCCTTATAAATCCATTTATTAATTCATTTTATGTTAAAGATAAAGAAAGATTGCCTTCTAAAGCTTGGCCAGGATGACCCAATACGACTTAAACTTTAGACTATGACTACATACTACAAGGCCCATAATAACCCCACCAAAATTGTGAGTTTGAGTCTTTTTAATTTTACGATAAACATCGGATCCAAGAACAAGACCTATGTGCCCAGCTTTATAAAACTCCGGATCCGCCAGTTGCAGCCCTGTGGACGCTGAAGGCTTTACAATGTGGTGTAATGACATCACCTGAGCAAACAACATTACGTTTTGAGTCCGTTCATACATGGACTCTACCATAATTTGGGAAAACATTCCCTGTCCCATTGGCACCATACCCAATTATAGTGTTTGCGTAAAAGACTGAAAATTCTAGCAGTTGCATTGCAATTCGGGGCATACACGCTCACGACCTTCTTCCAAAAAAAAACTTAAAATCTTTCTCTAGAAGATCCAGCCAAATTGGTGTCGTTATCAGAAAACATAGTTTTAGGACAGCCTCTACGCGAAATAAGCCTGTAGAAGGCAGCTAGGAAAGTTGTCGTAGACAAATCTAAAGCAGTTCCTAAATGTATGCATACGAAAACGCATACATAACCAAATTGGTGTCGTTATCTGCGCTATGCTATCTAGGATCTCACAGCACCTACCAGTAAAGGACTTGATCTCAATTGGACCAGCAAAGTCTACACCGGTCGTAGCAAATGGTTTGGTAATGTTTGTCCTCTCCGGGGGGAGAGCCGCCATAATCTGCTTGACTTTTATACAATGAGCAGCGTTTACATCTACTGATTACAGTGGGAACTAAAGTCGTTAGGCGAGGAATCCAATATTCACTACGAATAATTCGCAACATTAGTTGATTTGGTCCATGAATGGACCTTATGTTAACGTCATTTACTAGCAAATGAGTAAATTTGCAGTGATACGGCAACAAGATGCAATGACGTTTGGAAACGGAAAGAGTAGGGGATCTTACTAAACGACCATTGAACCTCATAATTTCAAACTCATCTAAAAACGGATTTAACGATAATATTGAACTTTTAGAATCCAAGTGTCTATTATGCATGAATGGACCTTACGTGAACGTCAATTACTAGCAAATCAGTAAATTCGCATTGATACGGCAAGCAAGATGGGATGATGTTTGGAAACGGAAACCTTATAATTCCAAACTCATCTCAGATTAAACTTTTAGAATCCAATTGTCTATTATTAAGCAAACAATTATATTCTTCCGCATAATGTACTTTTTTGGTACGCTACACGTGATCTACAAATCGGTATCAAGGGTGGATAAATCTAAAAGATTTTAATGGAAACTCCATCTGCGCTAAGCCATCTAGGAACACGCCGCCATATTTGAGACAACCACGGCTACCTAAATCTGCTGGATTATCTTCCGAACGCACGTGGTACCAGGACCCCTCACTTATGTTCTCGTGTATTCTGCTCATCCTATTAGCAACAAATGTAGACCACGTTGAAGGAGATTTTTAAGCCAGGAGAGGACAATCGTAGAATCGGTCCAACAATATATACGATTAACTTATTGTCCAATTTGAGAAATAATAGATTTCAAAACCTTTGACGCTAAAACTGTCCCACAGAGTTCCAACCTTGGCAAAGAAATTGACTTAATCCGAGCCACCTTGGTCTTACAAGAAAATAAATCAGTAAAAAATTTTCTATTCGGAATGACGATACGGATGAATATTACCCCCGCGTACGCATTTACTGAGGCATCAGAAAAAACGTCAAGCTGTACCTGGCAGTCTGGGGCATACCGAACCCAACGAGGAATTTGGATGGAATTGACATTCTTATATGTTCCGACAAACTTTTGCCATTCACTTGGCGTCGCAGAAGATTAGTGACTCGTCCCAATCAATTTTATCTGCCATATACGTTGCATTATGACTTTGGCTACTATTATCAAGGGTCCTAACCATCCAACTGAGTCAAAAAGTTAAGCAATACAGGATAACACTTCTCGTTTAGTATAACTAGGTTTTTGAAAAAAAAAAAAAAAACAAAAAAAAGAATAAGTCGGTTTGTGCATTCCATCGAATTCCTAATAGCTTAGAGCTACTAGCTTCAACAAAGGTAAGAATTTGGGTGTCACACAAATGTTCAGCTGGCAAATTTTCCAAGATCATGCAATTATTCGATGTCCATTAATTTCTTAATTCATTACATGACTTCTGAGCAAGGGATAAATCGTGCTAGCACGTCATCTACATACATGCATCTTCTAAGTATGTGCGCAGCTAATGGAAATTCTTTTTCTGTATTAGAAGCTAGTTGCAATTAAGTGCGTATAACCAAATATGGCGCACAATTTACACCAAAAGAAACAGTCTGGAGCTCATAAACTTGAACAGGTTGATTGGGCGAATCCCTAAAAACTATTGATTGGAGAAGAGTGTGTTTGGAAGTAACCCTAATTTGTCGATACATCTAGGTGATATCACAATTAAAAACTCACTTGAATAATATCCATCTTAATATAAGTGGGATTAAGTCTAACTGTAAAGTAGGACCCACAAACAAAATGTCGTTAAGACTTTTACCACTTGAAGTTTTACTTGAGGCATTGAAAACTTTGTGGTTGGTTTAACTCGATTTGGCCTCATATGATATAAATTTACTAAATTTACTTATTTGATATATGACTTTCGTAGAAGTGAAGTCTCGTTACGATGAAATAGTTTCAAAGAATTTGTTCGCGGATATCCCAAAGCAGTCTTGTGTATATTCCAGCTTAACAAGCAGGGTAACAATATTCCTGATTTCAGAGTCCCGGACTGTCGTAGATTTGTAATTATCTTCACAAAACTTATCGGAAGGAAAATATACCCTGACATTTGAACGTGGAATTGGAACTATCCTCCCAAATATGGTATTTTGTGCAACCAAAGTACCTAAGATATTAATATGAGTACCCTGTAATATAATTTTTGGATAAAGGTCTGCACCCATCAATCTACAATCGAATAACTGTGTATCTGCCAAGCGAATATCGGGACTGTGGGACATGAAGTCTGAACTTACTGAAAATTATGGCAACTTGTAGGAGATATTGGAGGCTACTAATGAACTTTATTGCAATTATAGGGAATCACTAATTGGTGAACCAATATTAATTGAACATACTTTTCTCGGCGGTGTGGTTAAAATCTGGTTGACACCTGAGATCGTGGCAGGAGTGGAATTGGTTGAAATCCCTAGTTGACGCTGATTTTTTTCCGTAATAAATGAAGCATCAGAAGCTGGATCAATTAGGACACGAGCTGTATATGTGACACCATGATGTATAATATGTATAGTTGCCGTTCCTAACAATACACTTCTATTCTGGGAAACATGAAATACCTGTCTACTTGAAATTCCCGCTGAAGTTGTTGGAATATTTGGATTAAGTTCCGATGATGACCTTGTGGTAGACACGTTGGAAGAGGTTTGGGACGGAGTCATTTGTCTCACTGAAGTTTCAAAATTTGATCTTTCACGATACAAAAGCGTGTGATGACCTTTGTTACACATGCCACAACTGTGCCTACTTACACAGTTCTTCACATCATGACCAAAAGTTAAACAATTCATTCACTAATTGTATCGACGAAGTACTGAATAACGATTCTCAATTGATAATTTAAAAAATATTTTCGGGCAAAGAGGAACGTGCTGTCTTATTAGAGATCATTTTGGAGAAGTGGGAGCGAACGTTTTTTTTTTTCACGTAAGTGTCTGAATTCTCTCTGAAAGAAATCCATCCAATTCTTCCCAAGTTGATAATGCTGATTTATCTTTTACTATTTGTTCCCAAAACTCACTGTATTTCTAGGCAATCTTTAAATTCAAGTAAAATCTAATATGGGATCCCAGTGGGGCAATTTGAAACCGTTCGTAGGTCATCAAGTTTCCTATTTATTAAAGCCAAACTATTAATATATGCCTGGGAAGCGGCTTGATATTTGCTCTCTGACGAAGTTATATCTTCAACATCAGCACCAGCGGTAGTCTGTAAATGATTGAGACATTTATCAAACATATACTTTACCCTATTCCATATTTTTTTCTAACTTCACTGCTTCAAGCCAGTGCATAAATATCAAAGTCTTCATCTGAAAGAGACATGAAGTTGGCTTCAAACTAAATAAGTGTATCTGAAAAGTCTAACGGAGTAAGCGACATGATAAAAATCAATAAGAACGCTCACAAGAAAAAAAGAATTAAGAAATTGAATTGACGACAATTATTTTATTATAAATAAATCAAAAAGGAAAGCTCCAAGAATGTTCGATCTAATTACAACTGTAATCTTTTATTAATAAGTGACAATTAATGAAGAAACAAATTGCAAGAAATCGGAATATATAAAATCGTACTAAAAACTAAAAAAAAATCTGTCGAATAAAAATATATATATATTTTTCCGAGTGTATTAAAGAACTCGCACAAATTTTTAGTGTACCAAATTTTGTTTTATGTTTTGGTAAACACACAAGAATTTTCGACGAAAAAATATTACATTTAAGTTGACTAAATGTAGGGTGCACGGACTGTAAAATGCACTCTAATGTTCAACAACAACAAAATTTTCCAAAAAAAAAAAAATCAAAATAAAATTAGGAAAAAAAGGTATGCTTTTGTTTTGGTCAGCAATTCTTCTTGATACGGCTGGAATGGATCAATGTTTGCGTAGGCATTAAAATAAAGAAAATATAAATACAAAGGATTTTTATAATAAACACAAATAACAATATCTTTCTATTAAATGTTGTTCGGAAAAACAATATTATCACCTTTTTTACAATTGGTGGTGGTTTGTTGGACGAATATCCAAAGCCAAGTAAAGGTAAAGAGTAAGTTAAAAACAACGAGTACGCGCGGTCTTGCAAGGTGGCGGAAAACCCGCAGTTATTCGCTAGAATTTGATATCACTCACTTTGTGCGAAAACAAAAAGTTGCATTTGCACAAGTGCTGAGCAAATTCTAAGGAAGACAAACTTTCTATATTTTAGGATAATTTTAGTTATACACCGTGGAAAAATGTGAAAAATCGTCAAAATATCGAAAATCGGGATGTACGTGGACCTATACATACAATGTTTCACCACGGGAGCTAGAACCCATCATGACCTACAAATACCAATTTTTAGACTAATCCGTTGAAAAATGTGGCAAGAAATTATCAAGATACCGAATATAGGGATTACGTGCAATGTTCCGCCATTGAACATTGCATATATATTTTAGACAAAATGGCTGAAAATTGTGGTTAAAACTAGCAAAATGGCGAATATCCGGAGCTATTGTTTATGGGACGTGGACTTACAGCTTTTTTACTGATTACGCTGATTTTGTTGATGATCGATGTTTGCTGAGTATTGGTTTTGCAAGGATTGAGTGTAACTTGTGTTTACATCACTTTCAATTCTAACTAAAATTGTTGAAAATTCCTAAAAAGGGAATTTGCTATTTTCCATTAACTTCAAATTACACATACTGAACTACAATTTTTAGAAAATTCCCTGAAAAAATCAACAAACCACCGAATATCGGGAGGTACCGTTACATACAATATTTGGGCTGTTATGACGGCTGACACAATCACCATGGCCGGCGCATGAGTTCTGGTGACCAACCGAAATTGCACATTTTTAGTTGACCTCTTTGGCAAGTAAACATGATCATTTTGTTTGTGTACAAACTGCTGGACAACGAATGTTTTCTAATCGTAGAATTTCAATGGCTAATTTTTCGGAAAGAGTAGGAAACGGAAAGGAAAGAGTAGGGGATCTTACTAAACGACCATTGAACCTCATAATTTCAAACTCATCTAAAAACGGATTTAACGATAATATTGAACTTTTAGAATCCAAGTGTCTATTATGCATGAATGGACCTTACGTTAACGTCAATTACTAGCAAATCAGTAAATTCGCATTGATACGGCAAGCAAGATGGGATGATGTTTGGAAACGGAAACCTTATAATTCCAAACTCATCTCAGATTAAACTTTTTGAATCCAATTGTCTATTATTAAGCAAACAATTATATTCTTCCGCATAATGTACTTTTTTGGTACGCTACACGTGATCTACAAATCGGTATCAAGGGTGGATAAATCTAAAAGATTTTAATGGAAACTCCATCTGCGCTAAGCCATCTAGGAACACGCCGCCATATTTGAGACAACCACGGCTACCTAAATCTGCTGGATTATCTTCCGAACGCACGTGGTACCAGGACCCCTCACTTATGTTCTCGTGTATTCTGCTCATCCTATTAGCAACAAATGTAGACCACGTTGAAGGAGATTTTTAAGCCAGGAGAGGACAATCGTAGAATCGGTCCAACAATATATACGATTAACTTATTGTCCAATTTGAGAAATAATAGATTTCAAAACCTTTGACGCTAAAACTGTTCCACAGAGTTCCAACCTTGGCAAAGAAATTGACTTAAGCCGAGCCACCTTGGTCTTACAAGAAAATAAATCAGTAAAAAATTTTCTATTCGGAATGACGATACGGATGAATATTACCCCCGCGTACGCATTTACTGAGGCATCAGAAAAAACGTCAAGCTGTACCTGGCAGTCTGGGGCATACCGAACCCAACGAGGAATTTGGATGGAATTTACATTCTTATATGTTCCGACAAACTTTTGCCATTCACTTGGCGTCGCAGAAGATTAGTGACTCGTCCCAATCAATTTTATATGCCATATACGTTGCATTATGACTTTGGCTACTATTATCAAGGGACCTAACCATCCAACTGAGTCAAAAAGTTAAGCAATACAGGATAACACTTCTCGTTTAGTATAACTAGGTTTTTGAAAAAAAAAAAAAAGAATAAGTCGGTTTGTGCATTCCATCGAATTCCTAATAGCTTAGAGCTACTAGCTTCAACAAAGGCAAGAATTTGGGTGTCACACAAATGTTCAGCTGGCAAATTTTCCAAGATCATGCAATTATTCGATGTCCATTAATTTCTTAATTCATTACATGACTTCTGAGCAAGGGATAAATCGTGCTAGCACGTCATCTACATACATGCATCTTCTAAGTATGTGCGCAGCTAATGGAAATTCTTTTTCTGTATTAGAAGCTAGTTGCAATTAAGTGCGTATAACCAAATATGGCGCACAATTTACACCAAAAGAAACAGTCTGGAGCTCATAAACTTGAACAGGTTGATTGGGCGAATCCCTAAAAACTATTGATTGGAGAAGAGTGTGTTTGGAAGTAACCCTAATTTGTCGATACATCTAGGTGATATCACAATTAAAAACTCACTTGAATAATATCCATCTTAATATAAGTGGGATTAAGTCTAACTGTAAAGTAGGACCCACAAACAAAATGTCGTTAAGACTTTTACCACTTGAAGTTTTACTTGAGGCATTGAAAACTTTGTGGTTGGTTTCTCTCGATTTGGCCTTATATGATATAAATTTACTAAATTTACTTATTTGATTTATGACTTTCGTAGAAGTGAAGTCTCGTTACGAAGAAATAGTTTCAAAGAATTTGTTCGCGGATATCCCAAAGCAGTCTTGTGTATATATTCCAGCTTAACAAGCAGGGTAACAATATTCCTGATTTCAGAGTCCCGGACTGTCGTAGATTTGTAATTATCTTCACAAAACTTATCGGAAGGAAAATATACCCTGACATTTGAACGTGGAATTGGAACTATCCTCCCAAATATGGTATTTTGTGCAACCAAAGTACCTAAGATATTAATATGAGTACCCTGTAATATAATTTTTGGATAAAGGTCTGCACCCATCAATCTACAATCGAATAACTGTGTATCTGCCAAGCGAATATCGGGACTGTGGGACATGAAGTCTGAACTTACTGAAAATTATGGCAACTTGTAGGAGATATTGGAGGCTACTAATGAACTTTATTGCAATTATAGGGAATCACTAATTGATGAACCAATATTAATTGAACATACTTTTCTCGGCGGTGTGGTTAAAATCTGGTTGACACCTGAGATCGTGGCAGGAGTGGAATTGGTTGAAATCCCTAGTTGACGCTGATTTTTTTCCGTAATAAATGAAGCATCAGAAGCTGGATCAATTAGGACACGAGCTGTATATGTGACACCATGATGTATAATATGTATAGTTGTCGTTCCTAACAATACACTTCTATTCTGGGAAACATGAAATACCTGTCTACTTGAAATTCCCGCTGAAGTTGTTGGAATATTTGGATTAAGTTCCGATGATGACCTTGTGGTAGACACGTTGGAAGAGGTTTGGGACGGAGTCATTTGTCGCACTGAAGTTTCAAAATTTGATCTTTCACGATACAAAAGCGTATGATGCCGTTTGTTACACATGCCACAACTGTGCCTACTTACACAGTTCTTCACATCATGACCAAAAGTTAAACAATTCATTCACTAATTGTATCGACGAAGTACTGAATAACGATTCTCAATTGATAATTTAAAAAATATTTTCGGGCAAAGAGGAACGTGCTGTCTTATTAGAGATCATTTTGGAGAAGTGGGAGCGAACGTTTTTTTTTCACGTAAGTGTCTGAATTCTCTCTGAAAGAAATCCATCCAATTCTTCCCAAGTTGATAATGCTGATTTATCTTTTACTATTTGTTCCCAAAACTCACTGTATTTCTAGGCAATCTTTAAATTCAAGTAAAATCTAATATGGGATCCCAGTGGGGCAATTTGAAACCGTTCGTAGGTCATCAAGTTTCCTATTTATTAAAGCCAAACTATTAATATATGCCTGGGAAGCGGCTTGATATTTGCTCTCTGACGAAGTTATATCTTCAACATCAGCACCAGCGGTAGTCTGTAAATGATTGAGACATTTATCAAACATATCCTTTACCCTATTCCATATTTTTTTCTAACTTCACTGCTTCAAGCCAGTGCATAAATATCAAAGTCTTCATCTGAAAGAGACATGAAGTTGGCTACAAACTAAATAAGTGTATCTGAAAAGTCTAACGGAGTAAGCGACATGATAAAAATCAATAAGAACGCTCACAAGAAAAAAGAATTAAGAAATTGAATTGACGACAATTATTTTATTATAAATAAATCAAAAAGGAAAGCTCCAAGAATGTTCGATCTAATTACAACTGTAATCTTTTATTAATAAGTGACAATTAATGAAGAAACAAATTGCAAGAAATCGGAATATATAAAATCGTACTAAAAACTTAAAAAAAAATCTGTCGAATAAAAATATATATATATTTTTCCGAGTGTATTAAAGAACTCGCACAAATTTTTAGTGTACCAAATTTTGTTTTATGTTTTGGTAAACACACAAGAATTTTCGACGAAAAAATATTACATTAAAGTTGACTAAATGTAGGGTGCACGGACTGTAAAATGCACTCTAATGTTCAACAACAACAAAATTTTCCAAAAAAAAAAAAATCAAAATAAAATTAGGAAAAAAAGGTATGCTTTTGTTTTGGTCAGCAATTCTTCTTGATACGGCTGGAATGGATCAATGTTTGCGTAGGCATTAAAATAAAGAAAATATAAATACAAAGGATTTTTATAATAAACACAAATAACAATATCTTTCTATTAAATGTTGTTCGGAAAAACAATATTATTACCTTTTTTACAATTGGTGGTGGTTTGTTGGACGAATATCCAAAGCCAAGTAAAGGTAAAGAGTAAGTTAAAAACAACGAGTACGCGCGGTCTTGCAAGGTGGCGGAAAACCCGCAGTTATTCGCTAGAATTTGATATCACTCACTTTGTGCGAAAACAAAAAGTTGCATTTGCACAAGTGCTGAGCAAATTCTAAGGAAGACAAACTTTCTATATTTTAGGATAATTTTAGTTATACACCGTGGAAAAATGTGAAAAATCGTCAAAATATCGAAAATCGGGATGTACGTGGACCTATACATACAATGTTTCACCACGGGAGCTAGAACCCATCATGACCTACAAATACCAATTTTTAGACTAATCCGTTGAAAAATGTGGCAAGAAATTATCAAGATACCGAATATAGGAAAGAAGGTACCGTTATATGGAGGCTATACGATTACGTGCAATGTTCCGCCATTGAACATTGCATATATATTTTAGACAAAATGGCTGAAAATTGTGGTTAAAACTAGCAAAATGGCGAATATCCGGAGCTATTGTTTATGGGACGTGGACTTACAGCTTTTTTACTGATTACGCTGATTTTGTTGATGATCGATGTTTGCTGAGTATTGGTTTTGCAAGGATTGAGTGTAACTTGTGTTTACATCACTTTCAATTCTAACTAAAATTGTTGAAAATTCCTAAAAAGGGAATTTGCTATTTTCCATTAACTTCAAATTACACATACTGAACTACAATTTTTAGAAAATTCCCTGAAAAAATCAACAAACCACCGAATATCGGGAGGTACCGTTACATACAATATTTGGGCTGTTATGACGGCTGACACAATCACCATGGCCGGCGCATGAGTTCTGGTGACCAACCGAAATTGCACATTTTTAGTTGACCTCTTTGGCAAGTAAACATGATCATTTTGTTTGTGTACAAACTGCTGGACAACGAATGTTTTCTAATCGTAGAATTTCAATGGCTAATTTTTCGGAAAGAGTAGGAAACGGAAAGGAAAGAGTAGGGGATCTTACTAAACGACCATTGAACCTCATAATTTCAAACTCATCTAAAAACGGATTTAACGATAATATTGAACTTTTAGAATCCAAGTGTCTATTATGCATGAATGGACCTTACGTTAACGTCAATTACTAGCAAATCAGTAAATTCGCATTGATACGGCAAGCAAGATGGGATGATGTTTGGAAACGGAAACCTTATAATTCCAAACTCATCTCAGATTAAACTTTTAGAATCCAATTGTCTATTATTAAGCAAACAATTATATTCTTCCGCATAATGTACTTTTTTGGTACGCTACACGTGATCTACAAATCGGTATCAAGGGTGGATAAATCTAAAAGATTTTAATGGAAACTCCATCTGCGCTAAGCCATCTAGGAACACGCCGCCATATTTGAGACAACCACGGCTACCTAAATCTGCTGGATTATCTTCCGAACGCACGTGGTACCAGGACCCCTCACTTATGTTCTCGTGTATTCTGCTCATCCTATTAGCAACAAATGTAGACCACGTTGAAGGAGATTTTTAAGCCAGGAGAGGACAATCGTAGAATCGGTCCAACAATATATACGATTAACTTATTGTCCAATTTGAGAAATAATAGATTTCAAAACCTTTGACGCTAAAACTGTTCCACAGAGTTCCAACCTTGGCAAAGAAATTGACTTAAGCCGAGCCACCTTGGTCTTACAAGAAAATAAATCAGTAAAAAATTTTCTATTCGGAATGACGATACGGATGAATATTACCCCCGCGTACGCATTTACTGAGGCATCAGAAAAAACGTCAAGCTGTACCTGGCAGTCTGGGGCATACCGAACCCAACGAGGAATTTGGATGGAATTTACATTCTTATATGTTCCGACAAACTTTTGCCATTCACTTGGCGTCGCAGAAGATTAGTGACTCGTCCCAATCAATTTTATCTGCCATATACGTTGCATTATGACTTTGGCTACTATTATCAAGGGACCTAACCATCCAACTGAGTCAAAAAGTTAAGCAATACAGGATAACACTTCTCGTTTAGTATAACTAGGTTTTTGAAAAAAAAAAAACAAAAAAAAAGAATAAGTCGGTTTGTGCATTCCATCGAATTCCTAATAGCTTAGAGCTACTAGCTTCAACAAAGGTAAGAATTTGGGTGTCACACAAATGTTCAGCTGGCAAATTTTCCAAGATCATGCAATTATTCGATGTCCATTAATTTCTTAATTCATTACATGACTTCTGAGCAAGGGATAAATCGTGCTAGCACGTCATCTACATACATGCATCTTCTAAGTATGTGCGCAGCTAATGGAAATTCTTTTTCTGTATTAGAAGCTAGTTGCAATTAAGTGCGTATAACCAAATATGGCGCACAATTTACACCAAAAGAAACAGTCTGGAGCTCATAAACTTGAACAGGTTGATTGGGCGAATCCCTAAAAACTATTGATTGGAGAAGAGTGTGTTTGGAAGTAACCCTAATTTGTCGATACATCTAGGTGATATCACAATTAAAAACTCACTTGAATAATATCCATCTTAATATAAGTGGGATTAAGTCTAACTGTAAAGTAGGACCCACAAACAAAATGTCGTTAAGACTTTTACCACTTGAAGTTTTACTTGAGGCATTGAAAACTTTGTGGTTGGTTTCTCTCGATTTGGCCTCATATGATATAAATTTACTAAATTTACTTATTTGATATATGACTTTCGTAGAAGTGAAGTCTCGTTACGAAGAAATAGTTTCAAAGAATTTGTTCGCGGATATCCCAAAGCAGTCTTGTGTATATATTCCAGCTTAACAAGCAGGGTAACCATATTCCTGATTTCAGAGTCCCGGACTGTCGTAGATTTGTAATTATCTTCACAAAACTTATCGGAAGGAAAATATACCCTGACATTTGAACGTGGAATTGGAACTATCCTCCCAAATATGGTATTTTGTGCAACCAAAGTACCTAAGATATTAATATGAGTACCCTGTAATATAATTTTTGGATAAAGGTCTGCACCCATCAATCTACAATCGAATAACTGTGTATCTGCCAAGCGAATATCGGGACTGTGGGACATGAAGTCTGAACTTACTGAAAATTATGGCAACTTGTAGGAGATATTGGAGGCTACTAATGAACTTTATTGCAATTATAGGGAATCACTAATTGGTGAACCAATATTAATTGAACATACTTTTCTCGGCGGTGTGGTTAAAATCTGGTTGACACCTGAGATCGTGGCAGGAGTGGAATTGGTTGAAATCCCTAGTTGACGCTGATTTTTTTCCGTAATAAATGAAGCATCAGAAGCTGGATCAATTAGGACACGAGCTGTATATGTGACACCATGATGTATAATATGTATAGTTGCCGTTCCTAACAATACACTTCTATTCTGGGAAACATGAAATACCTGTCTACTTGAAATTCCCGCTGAAGTTGTTGGAATATTTGGATTAAGTTCCGATGATGACCTTGTGGTAGACACGTTGGAAGAGGTTTGGGACGGAGTCATTTG